>NW_026591086.1:15270177-15309628 GCF_907164565.1 Psammomys obesus | reverse complement strand
CTTCCTTCCTTCCTTCCTTCCTTCCTTCCTTCCTTCCTTCCTTCCTTCCTTCCAGAAATACCCTCACAGACAGACCCAGAAGCATCTCTCAGTGATGACAAACCCAGTCAAGTTGGTCATGAATATATGTGTATATGTACACACACACACACACACACACACACACACACACACTCCATAGAAAGAAGGGAACGTTAGTAGAAGACAAAGGGTACTCAGAAGTGCTGATTTGCTTGGGTGACAAGGCTAACAAAATGTTAATCCCAAATGGAGCTTCTTCAAAACTTCTCCAGTGGCAGTTTGGAGCAGGGGCCAGGAAGATGTGTGTGTGTGTGTGTGTGTGTGTGTGTGTGTGTGTGTGTGTGTCTCCTTTGTGAGCAGCATAGGGCTAACTAACATTCACTTGGAAATGTACACTGTTTTACTTGGCTTTTTAAGAAATGAAGCCAGGCAGCCACACCCTGTAAGCCCCTAACACAGAGTGGGGTGGGGAGACAGAGATGCTGTGGCTGGGCTGTGGAATCTCCTTGTAAGATGTCCCTTCCCGGGTTTTGTGCGTCCAGAAAGGAAAATTGAGGAAAACACATTTACTCCCAAGTTGCTCTCCCTGATTTTACAAGCAAATAGCACAAAAGGCCTGTTCTGAAAAACTGACGGCCAAAGAGGCAGATTCCAAACTGGCTATCGTGCCATGCCAGGCATTGCTTATCCTCTGAGGGACTTGGTTTTCTCCTTGGTTGTCTGTGAAGCAGGCTTTGCTCCAGGTCTGTTTTTAGACCGCCTTCAGGGGCTCTGGCTACTTCCTCTTCTTCTCAGGGAGGCAACAGGAGCAAAGGTAGACTTGGTGAAGAGGGGGTGGGTTGGGGAACCAGCTGAGCACTAGTGTCCATGTCTCTATGCTTCCAAACTGCAAATACAGTGATCCCAGTTCCCTGCTACCATGTCTTCACACTGTGGACCATGTTCCTTCCACACTGTGAGCTGAAGAAACCCTTCTTTCCTCAGATTGCCTTTGTTCAATACTTTGTTATGGCAAACGGGAACAGTGACTAACCCACAGGTTGGTGCTGAAGGGTCTGAGGATGTGTTTCAAGATGGAGCTCATAATTCAAGGTTTAATGTTTGGTGCCTTGAAAATATTAGAAACAACTTGAGATGGAGGCAGAAGAGGACTATGATTTTCACTTGTATCCATGACTGAGGGATAGATGGTTTGCTGAGATCTGAGTCAGAGGCAGGCAGGATTTCTGTCTTCTTGCATTAAGAGATACCTGTGCAAGCCAAGAGGACACATGCCTACCCTGTGCCAGGCTTTGCCCTTGAATCTTCCATTGGGCATGTTTATCCCTTCAGCCTTAGGGAAACGGAGGAACTGAAGAGATAGCATGCCTTTATGGTAGCTCTGGCGTTCGAATCTAGGCTACTGGTCACCAAGTCTATGTCCTTTCTCCTAGCCACTACCCTCACCCTGCAGTCATCCATGTGAACATTTGGCTTGAATCCATGCAACATCGCCAAGACTCCATGTATCCCCAGCTGAGACTACAACAGGAAAGTGAGGCTGTGGAAAAAAACAAAACAAAACAAAACAAAAAAACTCAGAGCTGTTCAGGTCAAGGTCACCCAGCAGCTCTTGAGGGGAGGCCATCAGGAAGCAGTAGCCTCTGGGACATGAGGTGATGACCTCATTGGCTTGAAGCCTGTCTAAAACCTCCTCTCACGTGTGCTCCTTTCGGTGATCTCTTTCATTCCCTCTAATCTTTTCCTCAAAAGTAACGGTGTGTTAAAATCAATATGTTTGCATTTCATTTCAGTGTTGGCTTTACCATGATTTCAGTCCTCCATACTCTTAGTCTCTTTCCTCCAACAGAACAAAAAACACCCCTTTAGCAAGGCTAGAGCAGTGGACCTCAGGTTCCGAAAGAAGCATAATTTCAGAGAAGGACGTGTGTGAAGACACTGAGCAAGATTAGACACTGGGTAATCAAGTCAGGGTTTGTATTTGTTTGTTTTATTTTTTGAGGACTGGTCCTTATGCTTTCTGCATGTGTGTTTTGATTTCTCAGCCACATCGTTTATCTTGGAATAATCTACATTTTCTTAAAGGATCTTTGGGAAGAAAGTATCAGTCTGGCTCCTGCCAGTGAGCATGTAGGGAGCATGTAGCTTTGCGCTTAGGTCCTGAGCTTGCGGAAACTAGGTCCCTCACTGACTGGCTCTGCCATTCAGGGCACCCTGCTTCACGTCTCAGAGTTTCACTTTCCTCATCTGAAAGATGGGAGCACAGTATGAATGATTTACTTTCTCATAGATAAGACCAAAATGCCTGACTACAAGTGACTTGAGTAGGGGAAGAGGTTTCTTTTGGCTTATAGCTTGAGGTGATGCAGTTCACTATGGAGGAAAGGCCATGATGACAGAGTGGGAGGCTCCTGGTCATATTGTTTCAGTAGTCAAGGAGGAGAGAAAGAGAGAGCAAGGGGGTTGGGGGTGGGCTATGAAGATTTAAGACCCCTGCCCCACACGGTGACTCACTTCTTTCAGTGAGAATCCTAAAAGCTCTACAGCCTTCCTAAATGACACAGCCAGAGAACTATTCAAAATATGAGCCTAGCCCATGGGGGACATTTCACATTCAGACCACAATGGCTGTCTTGCAGGGCTGTGCCCCAGCAGAAGGTTTGGAATAGGCCATAGTTCGATCCTTCTGCCTGTAAGTATCTGACTGAGATGCAGGGCAAGCTGACTTTTCATCGCATCTCACAAGTGGTTAAAATAGTGTTTACTTATAGAATTGTCGAGAGGATTCCACAAAATAGACTCTTAAGGACTCTTATATCCAGGGCATAGTTCAATGTATGTGCTTTATTAAATGTCAGCTTTTCTTGGGATCAACAAGACCATGAACGTGGCTTTCTAGACAGTGGCTGTCCTATTGCTGAGCTCCAGGAAGTACCAGTTTCCCCCTCCCGTGCAGAGTGGCAGAGATCACTGGATGGGTTTGTTTCCCCTCCCACTCAGTAAATACAAGACAAACTTGCCATTCTTCCTCTATTGCATGAAATGACACCTCCTACATGGAGGAATCTTGTCAGAAGGCTGGCCCTAAGTTTAAGCTCAGAGACCTTTGTCTGCTTGGGGTACCATCTTCTAGCCATCCTCTTGGCATCGGGACATTGTTCGTTCAGTGGTGTCCTTTGGGTCAAAACATATTCTTCTGAAGGGCTTTGTTAAATTACAATTATCTCACTAGGGTATAATCTGTGTCCCTTGCACAGTCACCTAGATTAGTCTAGTCTTTTAGGACCGGGAATGACAGATTTTAAGAAGAGAGAACAGTTAATTTGGTGTCTGTCAGAGCAGCAGCGGTAGGCTTTCATAGCTGTAAAGCTGCCTAAATGAGATCAGGAGAGGCTCTTTCTGCTTCCTTAGTTTGCTCTGGGAGCTCTCATAGATGGAGGAAGAAGCAAAAGGAGGTCACCTGTCTCCTCCAGGTCTTCTTCTGGAACCTCCTCACACCCACACAAATGAACAGCTTGCTTTAAGGAAAAAATAAGACCAGAGAACACAGATTCAAGTTGCCCTGGGAGTGGGGGAGTCTACTAAAGAAAAAGAAACTCCTCAACACGTTACTTAGTGGGGAATGCTACATAGGAGGGTTGAGGAAAAGCAGGGCAATCCGATCCCCGGGCCCAGGAGAGCACCTTGCTGCCTTCCTTGAAAAAAGCCTAATCTGCTCTTGTTCTTTTACCTGAGTGGCCAGGGAATACTAGGTAGGATGCAAAGGTAGACCAGTGGCTAAGGCAGGAAGTAGCATGCCCTTTTCTCCCAATCCTCCCCATCCTGTATCTAAGGGCTCACCTCGCTAAGGGCCGTCTCTCTTTGGGGAAGGAAGCAGAAGTTGTCTATCTGGGGCTTTCTTGCAGAATTCTATCGTAATAATTTCCTTGGAGGGGTTTCACGTTACCATGGTGTTGGGGTCTTAGACACCTAAGAAAGAAGGCAGACTAGATGTCAAGAAACGACGCTGAGATGATATTCTGTCAACTCAGATGCAGGGGTGCAGAGCACAGGAAGGGGAGCCAGAAGGGCCAAGTGTTCAAATACCTAACAACCGGTCCACAGACTGGAGTCTCTACGGGGTGATTATAATACT
This sequence comes from Psammomys obesus, assembly GCF_907164565.1. NCBI lineage: Eukaryota > Metazoa > Chordata > Mammalia > Rodentia > Muridae > Psammomys > Psammomys obesus. The sequence goes on along the minus strand of NW_026591086.1, from coordinate 15,305,472 downwards.
CACATAAAACTTAGGCATAGGAAGAGATGGCTGGAGACAGGTTCAGATTTAGGTCACAGAAGAGAAATCCAAATAAAAAGAGATTATTTTTTTGATCCTTCAGAAACATAATTCCAACAATCACCAGTACAGGCAGAGCCCTTTCTATGTCAGTTCTGGTGTCTGAAATCCTAGCATCAGACATTCACTTGTTCCCAGTCCGTGTTTTAGTTAGGCTCATGCCTTAGAAGCACTCTTTTTGTGGACTTTTTTTTTTCCTTTTAAAGTTTTCATTATTTTTTTATTTCTGTGGGTGGGCGGGGAGCAGTCATCTGCGTGTGTGGGCACATGAGTGCAGGTGCCTACAGAGGCCAGAAGAGGGCTTGAGATCAACTGTAGTTAGAACTACAGGCAGTTGTGAGGTAGACATAGGTGCTAGGCCCTGAACTACAGTCTTCGGACAGAGCAGCAAGCACCCTTAGACACCGGGCCATCTCCCTAGCCTCTCTTCACCAGGGCATTTGAGCTTTTCATTTGTTTATTTTTTTCCCCAAACATCATTGTCAAAATTGTTGTATAAACAAAGATTTTGTAAATACTTGTTGTTCTAGTTGACAAAAGATAGTGAAGTTATAGCTGGACTAGAATGCATTTAACATATATATATATAATGCATTTAACATTTAACATATATATATATATTTTTTTTTCCTTGTGTGTCTGTCTCCCTGATACCCAGCTTGTTTTTTATTTATGTAATTATTAATTTATCTATTGAACTTTGCTTCACTGCTCAGGTGTGCAAATACACACGCATCATCATGTTAGCAAGATGGGCCTAATGATTCAGGAAACTGTGACCAGAACTGTTGGGGGAGAATGAGAAATACACCCAGCAATGACAGACTGGAGAGGCTGAAGGGAAATTTGCAAGTTAGAAATTGGCGCTTTCTTGCCAAAACCTAGGTGAGGCTTTATAATCCTTCTTTCTACCATGATGGAACATTTGGAGCTGTCATTCTGCAGATTCGAATGAACAGGCTTTTACAGCACCTGTATAAATCAGAGTAGCCATTAACAGTTATTGAAACTGGGTTCTCTGCGCAGTTGTATCATTGTACAGCTGGAAATTGTTAAAGTAGCAAATAGCAGGCACAAAATACCATGGTTAGAACGGAGAAAGTAGCCAACAGAAATAGACACTATTAGCATCAAAAATAAATAAATAAAACTGAATTTTAAAAAGTTAACTTTTAAGTAATTGCAGTAAGGCCTGGAATTCTCCGCCGTTGTAGCTGCGTCTTGGTAGCATATAATGATGTTGTGCTGTGTGTGGGCCTAGGAGGAGGGTAAAAGGGACCAGTAGGGTGTCCTTTAGATAAGTCAACAGAGAACTGGCTCTAACATGGCTAACTCCCTCTTGGCCACACCCCGTCGTGGGGAGGAAATGGTGAGTTAATGAGAGAGGTACACTGTATTTAAATGAGAGTTCTTGCTGTGGGTTATTTAATATAAATTCTTGCTTCGGTTCATCTGAAAATAAACTGTATTTAACTCAGGATGGAATCCAATGTTCTTTCATGGTTTTCTGTGGAGTCTCAATCTAAGAGAATTGCCAACAAACAATGTGACTATTGGTGAGTAGCCCAGTTTGGATGTTTTTAACTTGAAGTTCATGTTAACTGACTTCTAGAGATTTTACATGTTATTTTATTTGTTGTCCTGTATGCAGGTGTACAGGTACCCCAGTTCACACGTGGGGCTCAGAGGACAGCTCATGGGAGTCAGTTTTCCCCTCCCACCATGAGGTCAGGGGATTGAACTTCCACACATCCTGGAGCAATGACTAAACTGCGTCATGAGTGACTTCAAGTACGGCTTCACAGCCATGACACACTTCATCATCTAAGACCTAAAACAGGCAGAGGCAACTTTAAGCACCATTGTTTGTTAGCATTCAAAAGCAGGCAGCTGCTGATACCCGGCTATGAGGCGCCATGTTAGGGGAGAACATTGACAGCTACTACAGTATGGCTGCAAGAGGCTGGGGAGACAGCTCAGTAGGCAGAGTGCTTGCCAAGCAGGCATGAGAGTGTGAGGTAGAGCCCCCGTGACCCTGGTTAACCTTCCTGCTTCATGACGACCGATCTTGACTTAAACAGCACAAACAACCTTTGAGGGTTCTCTTACACACCTGAGCACACACTTGTACATACATTCTTGCAAATGCATATCTTCCCACATACACATGTACACACACAAATATGTCTATAAATACTTGTTGACTCTTACACAATGTTTTAATGCAGTAAAATGAAACACGAAATGCTACAACGAAGTTTTAATAAAGAAAATGTACTCAGAGAAAGTTTAGAAATGCAATTCACAATATCATAATATGTTTACTTAGGGTGGTGATTAGAATTAATTATTTTCTTGAGAAATTTGTATAGATCTTATTTTTAATATTTTAAAATATTTAGCATTTGAGATAAGGTCTCACTATGTTATCTTTGTACCACCATACCCAGAACACTTATTTTTTTTTAAAGAAGTTTTATATTTACATAAAATAGAAGAAATCATTCAGAGAGTTTTGTGTATCTCACATCCAGTTTTGGAAAGATTGTCTGGTTTTGCTCAGAGAGAAAAAATGAGAGGAAAAAGACAGAACAAAAGAAAGCAGGTGTGGGGAGTGCTGAGGGCCAGACTCCAGAGGGCTGCACCGAACATCCTGAAATGGAAGAAATTAACCACCTTTTCACTCATTTCTCATCTCCCTGTTCGTTAATGAATTCTCAGTGTTGTTTAATCCTGCACTCTTCTAACTTTCTCTTTGGGGATAAAAAGAGGTAGTGGAAACAGCAGGGTGATTATACATTATGGACTTTCCCTTTCGTTGTGATTCCGTGCACAGAGCTCATGCAAGTCCAAACAGCACAAAGTTCCAGCATGGAGAGGGAGGTGGGCACAAAGTCCTAGACCTAGCTATTGGCTATTGATAGTTTTCTTAAGAGCCCCTGGTTGGCTGATCAGGCTTCAGGGGAAGGCCACACACCCAAGCATATATGGGCAGCACAAGTTGCACTTGATGAATTTATTTAGGAAAAAAAAAATAGAAGGACTTATAGTTGGGTGAGCAGGGAGGAGGGGAAGGCTTGGGAGAAGTTGAGGGATGGTGTCAAAGCAATTGAAATATACTGTATGAAGTTCTCAGAGAACTAATAAAAATGAGATTTAAAAAAAATCTAGATTCTAGTCATTACTGCTGTTTGCTTGCTATCTGGCTGCGGAAAGCTTATTTGATCTCTCTGACTCGGTCTCATCACCTGAGGGAGGAGATAAATAACAGGATAACAGCTTAATATACTATGTAGCTTAATGTAACCATATACAAAGGAATATGACTGGCGTGAGGTTAAACGTCATGGTTCATAAAGCACTTAGCACAGTGGCTGACACAGAGGAAGTGTCACTGTCTGGGGGCTACTTAAATATGCAGCTGTGGTCACATCTGGAATTCGGTGAAAGTGTTTGAAATGGACACTTTAGAGGAAACCTGTGTATGAGAGGCATCTTGGAGCAGGATAAATTAAGAATTAAAAAACTGAATTACCTTCTGAGAATGAGAGATACACAAAAAAGTAATACATATCTAATTTGAATAAATTACTTGCTGTCTTTCAAGTTCTGTAATTGTGCCTAGAAGTGTTACTGAAAGGATTTATCCTGGGAGACCCTGAGAAGTAGCTCTCTCTCATTTCCACTGTTGAAAGGAGCAATAGATTGTACATTTCTACTTGTTGATTGGAGTGACAATTTTGTGCTGACATTAAAGTTTAAATGCATGAGATCAAAAGTATATTTCATGACTCAAAATGAGAAAAAGGTTTTCAAACTGATGGCTATCTCTTGACTTTTTTTTTTTAACAAGGAGCATTAGAAATATACTCAGTATTGCAATTGCTGCAACATTTCTCTATTTCATTCTAATTAACATATATATATATATATATTTTCAGGATCCCAACATTCCATCTTTTCAAACAACCTAGTATATAGTTGCAAGACCAAAGAATATTTAAGAATTTTTGTTCACCTCATAATGAACTCAAAAGACTTCTACTTCCTTCGTGACGAGGTGTTGACATGGAGGGAGGTTGGTTAGTGACTGCTTCTGGTTCAGTTCCTGTTGAGCAAATGTTGGGAATCACCATCTATTAGGCTCATCAATAGCCCAAGAGAGTGGATCAACAGCCATTTGAAGCCACAAGGGCAGCTACTTAACTAACTATTGGATCGTCTAAATCACAGAAGAGTTCCTTTAAGTCTGAAGACTAACGTAGAGAAGAGACTATTTATAAATAATCTTCCTTGTACAGCTGGCTAGAATTTGCAGCCATTCATTGGGTCCATGTTCAGCATTTCAGAAGATTAACAGTGTGAATCATACAACTGAAACTGGCACTGGCTGACTTCAGAATGTCACCACATCAAACACCCAGTTGGCGTCAGGGAAGAAAGTTTGATGTAACTGTATGTTGCCTATATGTTTTCTTAACCCAGCAGCAAACTTCCTGTGGAACCCGTACAGCTGATGGAATGTCTCCATAGATGACTCGTAGGTTGTCAGGACACAGCTACCATCTTGTTAGGCTTTTGAGCCCACTCATCCAGCCAAAAGCCCACTTGGAAAAACAAATTCTGAGTTATGTACATGAAAGGACAAGAGGAAAAGACTTACAAATGGCCTAAGATGGAGATCATTTAGAGGATACTCAGCTAGGGGAACAGCTGAAATATGATACAGTTGCCAAAATGAATCTCACTTATTCAGGTCGCTATCATGGTTACACAGCACAGTTTATCAATCAGTGTTACCAGCTCCAATCTGCCCACTTGGTATCTAGATTAGATTTCTTCTTTATGTCAGGAGTGCTCTTTATATGTGTCATTCTTCTTTGGCTAAACCTTGCTCTGCCTGATTCATTCTACCCCATCTCGATACTTTTCTACAAGAGAAAAGTATCTAACAGAAAGCCCGAAGGCACCCCATGAGTCAAGGGCAGCATGGGAGAACTTTTCAGGACTGTCAGGTCTCAGAGACCATAGAAATCTACAAAAGTAGGAATGGCTTTAACCCCTAAAACCAGTATTTTCTGTGAGGAAAAAAAAAACTTATCAAGCTGTCTTATCGAAAAAACAAAATTAGTCAAAAAGATTCTGATTGGACACTTTCTTATGTACTGCCCCAGTGAGTTGGCCCTTACCTAGAAATGGCCCAGAACTACTGTCTGATGTCTTGATAGGGGTCAGGAGAGGCCTGGCTTCTGCTCCTAGTTTTTATCCATTTGCCTGTGGTAATGGAGAGGTTTGTGCATTTGATTCTGTATTGGCTTGGGTTCCGGAGATCTCAGCGTCCTTTCCAGGGACAGGGACTGGGACATATCCTGGAAACGGCCTGGCAGGTCACTGTCCTTGAGTTCTCTGTGGGTGAACTCAGGCAACCAGCAACTCGGTGACTCTGGCAGATGTTTTTGTTTCTCAGTCCTGGGCACCTTGCCCTGCAGTCTTGTACACAGAGGGTGCTGCCTGGCATCCTGCCCAGTGCCACCAGGAATGAGTGCAGCCCCAGGGAGTACTGCCAAGTCGTGTTGGCAAGCTGCTTTCTGGGAGCTAAGCAGCCACTGGATGAGTGCGTTGGTCTGAGCTCTGAGAACACTGTGAGAGGAACAGAGCGAGGATGAGGCTGAGTGATGCATGTGGCTGCGCATCCTGACTCTCTTCTGTGTGGAGCTGTTTTGTTTACACACTGCTTTTGCCTCATTGTGCAATTGTGGTGACTGGGAGTGGAGGGGGGGATTCATTGGATAGAAGCCATGGGTTTCACTGCCCTCCCTGTCTGCAGCAGGAAAATATTAGTGGGAAATCATGCTGCCTGAGTGGGTTCTGGTTGAGCTCAAAAGACTGAAGTCACCTAAACGATAAATAAGAAACAAACTCTTGCCAGTCAATACAGATTTTACAGACCCTCTTTTCGTAAGAGTGTGGTGTGGCAAGCTTGGAGTGTGAAAGCCTGGCTGTAGGCCACACACCTCATTTGCAATTTGAGCCCTTTAAAGGCTTTCAACACATTTTTGGGTCTTGCCTGTCCCTATTTCAACAGCTTTGCTTCATATGGAAGTAATTATCAAATTTCAAAGAACATGTAAGTGAGATAGCATATACAGCCTTAACAAATCTCTTTGTACCTTGTTTTCCCTCACCCCTGCTGTATATAATTCAGTCCACTTGTCCACTTGGCCAACATCAGTTGAGTGTTTTGCATCTGCCAGGTAGGAGCTGGCATTTGGTTTCTGTTCCATGGGGCAAAATCATTGTTCAAGGATAAATCTTAAAGCAAAGAGCTAATCACTCTTAAAGAGGTAGAACCAAGGGTCATGGCAATGTGGAGGCCAAAGAAACGTGCTCTGCTAGGAACATCATGAGGTGCTTTGAGCTGAGGCTAGGAAAATGAGCAGGGATTACACCAAGCCACTAGGAGGCTGTAGCCAGATCAGGGGAATGCACTCTTATCCAAGGGGACAGTGAGGAGGGCACAAAAATGAATGAGGAGCAAGCAGAAACTGGAAGACAATCCACTGTAGAAAATTTAGGAGCTGAAATGGGCCTGAGTCTACACTTACCTTATCCATAGAGTTGCCTGGACAAGTGATTGCACTAGCATCTTGCAGATTAGAGAAATGACTGAGAGCTTTCATGATGACAAAAGCAATGTATTGTTACCATAGTAAATCTAGAGGCACGTCGGTATAAAAAAGGAAACAGAAACTGTCTAGAATCTCTCCTCCGCATCAGTGTTTTGATGTGTGTTTTAATACCTCTGTGCAAACCCACAATTATTCTCTGTGATGTCTAAACTGAGAACTAGAGAATGAAAATGGTTAGTGGCTAAGACAGAGGAGGCCCCCTAGGAAGACAGACCAGCTTGTAGAAGACACTAAAAGGGGAAAAAAATTGGCTCAGGGAGGAAAACCCACTTGGAAGGGAAGGTGGGAGTATGAGATGAAGTTGAAGATTGGCAGCAGGGTGCATGGGGCCACCTAGGTCAAGTCCAGCACTTTGGGCAGCTGAAAGATTTGACCAGGGAAGTGACATATGTACTCTTCCTTTTCAAGAAGACAATAGCAGCCGGGAGGAAGCTAAATGTAAAGAGGCGGGGAAGAAGGTGGAAAATATTGAGTTGGGGAGAGAGATCATGGCGGCAAGCATACAGAGCGAGTGCCTCATTCTAGGAGACTTCGGAAATGTGATCATGGGCCTTAGTAATGGGTTAATGTGGACTCTGAGGGGTTAGGGAGAAACTGAGAATGAACTGAATGTTAGCACAGAGTATCTCTATGTGATGGGGCTGTAGATGAAGTTTAGTTTTTTTTTTTTTCTAGTATGTAGCTGTAGTTTTATTTTCGCAAGTTTCCTTTAAAAAATAATTAAGTTAAACTTTATTATTGCTATCAAATAGGAAGTTACTTGAATATATCAGTTTTAATTATTATGCACACAACGCGTTTGACTTCAGAAAAAAGATAATGTCGTTTTTGTGGGAATCGAGAAGACAGTATGTAAATAACATACTAACACAACTTTACCCATGTATTTGTCATATATAAGTGTGGCGTGAGTTTGTGATCACACACACACACACACACACACACACTCAGAAATTTTGCTTAGTACCAGCAGGTAGATTTGCATTTCAATAATCACCAAAAAACAAAACAAAAGCCCTGAAGAAACGATATGGGCTATCCTGAATGGTACTTATTAGAGATTTTAGGAAATGCAAACGGTTTCTCTTCTTTTGAACATAGCTACAATATCCATAGTTAGGGGTGTATACTTAATGGCATAACTTCCTCTTTCTAGGTCCTACCTTCTAAGTGTTTCACCATCTCCTCATAGTGCTTCTGACTGCTAACCAATCCTTGAAAATTTAGACTGTGGGGGACACTCCTGATTTTACCTGTAGCACGTGTGCAAGCCATTTGAAAGAACAGAAATCTGTAGGAAATATATGCCTTATGAAAACTCACCTTTTCTTTTACTTTGATCTCCTTAAAAAAAAACCAAATTGTGTTACACATTCAAGGGCAAGTGATGCCTTTTTGTTTGTTTGTTTTGTTTTGTTTTGTTTCTAACAGTGACACAGTTTATTAGCAGAATGAAATGAGGCTTGAATAGTGTCCTGAGTTAGTTAGGTACCAGCTGAAGACCTCATCTTTCACATGCACGTGACAGTTAACATTTTCATTTTTGAAGTTTATGTAACGACAGCAGCCAACTGTTAGCTAATGTCCCCACTTTTCTTCTATTCCAATGACATTTTTATCTGGGCAAAAAGATGTTTTCCCATGAGTGAGGTCAATAATTCTACCCCATGCTGACATGCTCACATGGTTGTGTTCCGACAATGACAAGTGAGCAGAAATGAAACAACAGGGTTTGTCCTAAAATGATGACACGAAGACCACATCATATTGTCTTCTCTGGGGTAAATGAGATGTATATGTGATGACAGGAGCTTGGAGAGCATCCTTGGGTTCAGGGATGGAAATCAACGGTTGATACATCCCGGGCTTTGCTGTGTGGACTTCATATTTAAATGACTGTATGCCCGGGTCTTTTGGTCATAATATCTCAGCCTGTATCTCATCAAGTGCAGTGTCTCTTAACAGTAAACTGCCTCCAAGTACAGTAGCTTAAAATAACATCTATTTACTATTAGATGATACTATGGTTTTAACTAGGGTTATACTCTAGTTGAAATGCCCAAATATGCACATTTGGGAAGGTTTGCTTGCTTGTTTGTTTGTTTGTTTTTCCAGCATGGTCTGGAGTTATTCAGTTGCCTTCCCGTGTCAAGGGAGTTTTCTGATGGATGATTGGTGGCACTATACAGCCATTGTGGTTTATGGGCTACACGTAATTTATAGTCCTCCATGGGCTCATGCAGGTGAAACCCTGGCCTCCAGATGATGGAGCTCTTTTGAAAGGTCTTAGGCTTTCTAGGTGGTAGAGCCTTGCTGGATTCATATTCCAGTCCCACTGCCAGTCGGCTCTACTGTTCTGGGTCACCTACAAAGACCTTCAGTTCCTCTCTGCACTAACACACTTCCTCCCTTGTTAAATGGCTTACTAGTAACACAGAAGGGCAGGTTGTGCATCATTTATCATTTATCCAGTATCTTTTAGCTTGGTCATGGAGCTTATTTGTAGTGGATTTGGGTGGGGTTTAAGTAATGACATTGCATTTGTGGTGGAGAGAGCACTATGTGTTTTTGTTGGTCTCATTGGGCTCTGGCCTGCTCCGTGAAAGCGGCATATTCTAGATCTTAACCCATCTTTCTGCCTGTCTTGCCATGAGAAGCCTAGAGAGAGAGATTACCCACACTACAGCAGGGGAGCCATGGACAAAGGGAGAGAGACAGAACCAGTGTTAAGACTGATATTCTGAGATTGGTGCTAGCATTATTGGAGTGAAGCTGATTAGTATTTTCAATCTATACTCTATTAAAATACAACAAATAAAGTTAAAGGAAAAAAGAATCACATATAAATCTCCTTGTTCATAGATGCACCATTGCTGGAATTCTGTATTTTTCCTAGCCTTTTTCTATGCAAGGACACCAGTCATTTATTTATCCTTTTACTCAGCAAATCAAATAGGAAAATAGGAACTACCTACCAAAATATAGAGGCAGCAAGATACTGTAAACTATCAGGTGCCACGTTGCTCAAGGGAATTTTATTCAGGGGAGAAAATGGTGAAAAAGGCCCACAGAACATAAAGCAGTTAAAAGTTTATTCACAATAACTGTAAGTACTAAGGGGAAGTACAGCACACTAGGAAAATATTTAATCCGAGGATGTGATAAAGTCTGGAACCGGAAAAAAACTTCCATCCAGAAGTAATATATTATATTTTATATATAAAAAATACCTCCTGTATTATAACATACACCTAATTTTGTACATCATTCACATGATTGTTATTTCAGCTACACTTATATAATAACGTACCATATAAGAGCACATTATTTAGTATGTTCTCTTTGATAAACTTGTAGATATGTTTTTACCCCATTATCTACATTTTTTTTTGCCAGTAACATATTCTATCTAAATGCCCCTATCATGCTTTTGTCAACCCATCTCCCGGTATTAGACATTTGAATTGCTTTCCATTGATTGGCCAGTACTCCAATCCATGAACAGTGTGGTAAGAGCTATGATATGTTTATTGAGGAGAAATAATTGTGGTGAAAAATGAGAAAGATATGTGCTGTGAAGCAAAAACTTCTATAGCCTATGGTGACCTATGTGTCCCTGAAGGAAGTATAATGCCTATATTTGTTTTTGAGATGAAATTTCTCATTACTCTTCAGTGAGACTCTGTTAGTCATTCCTGAGGTTCCTTGCAGAAAACTCAGCTTTTTTTTCTTCCTAGATGAAGATTTATAGATGGCACACAGGGGCAGAATGCCAAGGGAAATGATGCATGGATGTAAAGTAGACAAAGCCCGAACATCACTTCTGGTGTTTAGGGTCTAGCTGCATGTGTTGCTGTGATACTGTGCTGTTGGTTTCTCTCTCTTCCCAGTCAACAGAGTATCATTACTCCTGTGGCCTGTCTCCAAAAGCAACAAATGAGCCTCACAAGACAGCCACAGGCCAGCTCAACTGTGTTGCAGGACACCAAGACTGTCTGAGTGAGAGCCTAGGTTGATAGTGACGATAGAATTCACATTTGTTTCTCCTGGAACATTCACAGCTGCTGTTCTTTCTAGCAGTGATAACATGGAAGTCTACTTTCAGCAAGGACAAATGATACATTTCACAAGGTTCCATGGTGTGACGCTATGTTTGGCCTTTTGCAATATGGATGACTCTCTTTGCCTTGTGGTTGACTATAAGGTAAATCAAGAAGTATGTGTCTCCAGTTCGTTCTTCCCCATCAGTGTGTATTTTGGACTGTGAACCCTAGGAAATGAAGTGGAGAAAGGGGCTTTTTTTTCCCCTACAAAATTCCCAAGTATTCAGGTAAGAGCCATGTGGGAAAAGCACATTTGTAATTTGGGTCTACAACACCTGTGACCACCTTAATTGCGTGTCCATCAAAGGGGCACCACTTGCAACCATTCCCTTTTATTTTATGGGCTTACTCTTGCACTTTAAAGTGTTCTTGGTCCAGAATGGTAATGGGACCCGAGAAATCCTTATTTTAAGTCAGTGATTGGTTTGGTCAGCAGTATCTATAAGCAGAAAACTTACAAGGACCAGAAGGATGAATCACTGGGTAAAGGCACTGCTGCCAAGCCTGATGGCCCAAGTTTGATTTGTGGGAAACACATGTGTCGTGAGAGTTTTGGTGTCTTTAAGAACTCAGTTATTTTGTGTAAACATAATTTTGTTTTAGTCTCAGGTGTGGGATATGAGGCTGCTTCAGATTATCCCAGCAGCACACTGTTTGCCTCCTGTGGGCTCTGAGAGGGGCGTGATTTAACAAAGACTGGACTTGCCCCCAAGGAACCTGATGGCCCTAATCCGCAGGAAGTAGCCAAAAGAAACCTACACCCCTCTTCCCACCAATATTCTTTCTTTCTTACCTGGTGTTGGGGTGTTGGAAAGGATTGGGGTGAAGGGAGGCAGCATAAGAAACCCAAATAAAATAGATTAAAAATTACGTCACCACACACCATGGAAGGAGAGCACCAGTCTTACGTGTTATGTCTGACCTCCACGTGCATACCACAGCACCGGTAGTTCAGACACCGTGGCTCTGTTTCTGTGTGGAGACGTTCTAATGAAGTGGGTCTATGCAACACTAGAAGCAACTCCAAGATGATAACTGGTTAAAAAAAAAAAAGCATCTACTGAAACAATTCCCATTCATTTTCCTTCCCCTTTATACTTCTGGACGTTATCGGCACTAAATACAAATACGTGCAACCAAAGGTCCCAAAAGCTGCATCATTTTTACTAGAGCTTACAGTATATGGTATCTATGAATGCACATGTCAAGTTAACAGGCTCTGGAATCACCCAAGAGACTTGCTTAGGTTAGCCTCTGGCCATGCCTGCGAGGGATTTTCTTGATTGATATAGGAACCCACTCAAGAAGTGGTGGCACCAATCCTTGGGCTTTGGCCCTAGACTGCATAGAGAGGAGAAAGCTGGTTGAACAGGAGCACCCATCTCCCTTTGCTGCCTCACTGTGGATGCCATGTTGACCAGCTGTCCTATGTTCCTGCTCTCATGGCTTCCCTACCATGATGGGCCACATCTGGCAACTTTTGTCAAAACAAACCCTTTCTCCCTTAAGATACTTTGGTCGGGATATTTTATCACAGCGGCAGAAAAGGTAACTCATGCAATGCTACATCAAGTAAAAGTGATTCACTGTCAGCTATCGTGGTGGCCCAAATGTTTCTACAGTCATCATTAGGTGGATGGCTTCATCCCTATCGTCAACCTCCCCGGCTTTCGTCAGTGTTCTTTGTCATGGCTCTGCTATTCCAGTTGACAAACATGGTATTGGAGGACCGAGACAGATAGAGGAGCATAATGGGAGGGAATGAGGGAAAACAGAAAGAGAAGATGTGTTCTGTGCACCCTTAAGCCAACGGCTCACCAGGTTCACCGTGTGCTAGTATCATACAGGGCTGAACCCCATGGAATCCTGGGCCCCTCTGTTGGGGTGTGAGAAGGATCCTACTATGGTTTGAATCTAGAATGTGTGGCAAAGGCCCGTGTGTAAAAGGCTTGTTCTCCAGATTGGCACTACAGGAAGGTGGTGACCCCTGAGAGAGGTGGCACTCACTAGTGGAGGTCTGAGGTAAGCCAGGCCTTGCCTTAAAGTGAGCTGTGGCTCAGCAGCTTCATCCTCTTTCCTTTCTTCTCTTCTCCATATCACAGCTGTGAGGCACAAGGCTTCTCTACCACCACGAGGCTGGTCATCGCCCTGATATCCCATCTCACCAAAGGTTTAAAGCATCAGGGAGGTTATGGTTTGGATGTAAACTTCCCTCACAAGAGCAGAAGGCCGGGCCTACCTGGAGAAAGTATGCGGCTGGGAGTCAGGCCTTAGGAGTCATAGCCTGTTTTACTCACAGCTGCATTCTATCTCTCTCTCTTTCTGGGCTGACAGTGCTGCCCTTCCATCCCTTCCTCACCACAAAGGATTATAGTCTCCACGTTCTGTGCCAGAATAAACCCTTGCCCCCGCCTCCCTTTTAAAATCAGATAGTTGGTCACAAAGATACACTGTGAACCAGTAGCTAACACAAGGTATTATCAGTCAATGATGAAAATTGCCAAAGCTACGAGCCCCAAATAACTCTTCCTTCTTTTTAAGCTACCTAAGGCATTTTGCTATAGTAACAGAACATTGCTGACACAGGATACGAACATTTGCATTCCTAACTAGTTTCCAGGAGATACAGAGGTTGGTGGTCCAGGATCACGATGGAAGAGAAACCTACTCTCTCCTTTCTTTCCTTCTTTTTATTTAAAAACTTTCTTCTCTGAGGAGGTCACTGCTCCAAGCTAAAGTGCTAGGCCTTAATCATGGCTGAGCAGTAGATTTGCTTCAGGACCTTTGAAGAATCTGCTAGGCACCCTAGGTCAGTGGGTTTGAACCTCTGATGACAGAACCCAGCAGTATCTCTGAAAGGGCCCCAAACATTGCTGTTGGGACAGTCAAGGCTGAGAGTCTCTGCTATGGATCTCTCTAAACTGTGTTGCACAGACCACAGCATCCCTTGAGAGCATGCTAGGAACATGGAAGTTTGGCCTCAGCCTTCATCTCACACCAGCCTCAGCATCAAATGGCAAATTGCCCATGCTCAGACATGTGTAGGAAGCTTTTCAGAGACGGTGAGCACTGAGCAGCAGTTCCAGCCAAGAGCATTTGTAACGACAACTAAAGAAACCAGAAATTCACTGCTGCTGCTGCTGCTACCAGTCTGGAGTGAGAACACGCCCCAGCTATACAGTAGAAAATAGCAGTGACTGGTCAACATTGACATTTAATACACCCGAAGACCAAGTTGGGAAGAACTAGGTTAAAACATTTTCCATACGCACACGGACATACTCCTCAGCATACAGTTGCTACTATACTGCGCATTACTGAAACACCAAGTTCTAGAATCGTTATTCCTTGTCTACACAACAGCAGCTATAGCATCCACTTAGCGAGGGCTGGGTGTGGCCATCCTGGCCATAGCACTTTGTTGGGTTGGGTCATGGTCAGCAGCCTGGCTTGGGCACCCTATCGCTGTTTTTCAGAATAGAACTTAAAATGTGACCCAGCGTGCCAGATATGATATCCTCATTTATCAAGAGAAAAAGGATAGCAGCTGGCAGGGTGGGAAAGTAGCAAGAAAGGCATCGGGCATAGCGTAGTGTCGTTAGACCCAGTGGTTCACCAGCTGCGACCTTAACAAGTAACTCAAACTCTGTGTCACTTGTATCTTACATGTATAATGAGGGAGGGGGAGGGGGCTCAGGTAACAGCCCTTACCTGGCAGGGTTCTTCAGAGGATACAGTGAATTAATTTTTGTCAGTCTTTTGAGAGTGGCCTAGCACATGGTCACGGGATGACTGCTAACTCCACCAATAAAGACATATGAACATGTATTTCTTTGCATAATTTGACCTTGGGAAAGGCTGGAAAGGCATTATCTCAGGCTCTGATGCTGCAGCTGAGAGAGTTTGGTGAATAGATTTCCCTGAGTGGATAGGATGGTGCATGCACAGCCAAGAAACAAGAGGCCACATATCATTTATAGCAGTGATAACAGGGACATTCACTAATGAAGAGGAATCGTTTCAGGAGAGAGTCAGAAGTTGTCCATGAGCATCCTAGAAAAATCCCATCTCTGAGGAGTTGGTAGACCATCCATACAGAATGAGGCTCACGGTTCATGATTAGGAACAGTTTCTGAAATGTTCTTAGCTGGAAAAATGAAAAAGGAAATAAAAAAGAAAAAGAGAGAAATCTTTTACTCCTTTGTTAAGTAGAAAGAGATGCCACTGACAGCTGTATTCAGAGGGCTTCCCTGCTCTCAAGGTTCTCTCTCTTGGGGCATGTAAGTCCACTCAGCCATACAACCTAAGCAAGTGAAACAGCCACACAAAACTGTAACCCATGCTGTACACCCAGAGTCCATGAAACCACTGTGACCCATTGCCAAAGATCATAATACATCACCCAAAGCACACATTTAACCTGAAACCAGTATGGCAACAGACTCATTGGTACTCAAGCTGAGTAACCCCTCCTAATTTCCATCACTTTTCCAGTTAGTCCCTCTCTCCCACTGTGGTTGGGTCTTTCTGTGTACCTCATACAGGAAAGAGCCCTATCACTTCCCGGGAAGCCTCGTCTTTGCCCGTGGGTCTCCAGTGTATACCAGGATCATCACACACAAGAGTCCATGCTTCCTCTTGTACATTTCAAACAGAACTCATATGCAAAACCGAACTTGTGGGGAACCACAAATCCCACTCTTCTTACACCTTGCTCGATAGCATCTTTAGTCCTGCAGTTTTCCAGGCCCCAAACCTTCAGGGCATTCTTTTGTCACAGTCATTGTTCATTCTACCAGGAAATCCCGATTCAGAACTTGTCCAGACTTTGTCTATGCTCCCTGCCCTGCTGCTGTACTATCTCGGCCTGAGCTGCTAGTGTGTCCTGCCCGTATTATTGCAGCTGTCTGTCTCAATACTCTTTTAAACACATCAGTCAGGTCATGTCACCCCTCCACTCAGAACTGTGCAAGGTCCCACATTACACTTGAAAAAAAAAATGAAGATTCCCAAAGCCTGCCATGGTCTAGTCAAGCCCCAGGCTACATCAGTAATGTTATTTCTTAGCTCTGCTTTGCCCTACCTCCACTGATCTACAGTATCCTTGGCAACCTTGAGATGCCCCAGGTCAGTGAGGGCCTTGTGCTGGTACTTTATGGTCACCTGCATATTCTTCACTTCGTCACATGGCTTTCTTCCCTCACCTCTATGCTCTTCACACAAAATCATCTTCTCAGGTCCTACTCTGACCACTCTACTTAAAATGGCAGCCTCCTGCTGTTTTCCTAATCTTCCCTGCCCCATGTTCTCTTTTGTTCCTTTAGCCTATCTTCTGATATGCTAATTCTTTTTTGTGACCTGTATTGCCTTGGTAGAGTGTCAGTGTCTTCAGATCATGGAACTTTGCCATAAGCTTACAGTAGGCTCTCGGTAACCATTTGTAACATGAATACACTGCTGCGTAACTTGGCTGCTGGCTTTAGAATCCAACAGTCCTGCCGGTGCAGGGAATCCCAACACTCCTGCATGGTGTCAGCAGGATGCACACATCGACTCTTTACAGGATGGGATGCCTGGTTTGTGCCTTTCCAAAACTCGACCTCTCCCTTGCTGGCTTCTCCTTCTATCCCTCGAGGCCTACTTGCTCAGTCAAGTACCTGGCTGTCCTGATGTTATCTTTAGTCAAGCTCTGACTTGCCTCAATCACTGTGGGGCCTGCCATCTTCTGCTGTGCAACCCAATGCATTTCCATAATCACCTGTGATTGAACTTCTGTGCAGTGGCCAGCCCCTGGGACACCGCTAGGCCTCAGTAAATAGAAACAGGTTCATGGTTCCGTGGTCATTAATTTCATAAATCATGCAAATGCATATCCACTTCATGGCCTTGAGTGAAAATGACAGGCAGTGACATAAAATCTAATCAAACTTTACAACCTACCTACTTGGGAGGGAAGCCATTTTGCAGCCCCTCCCCCTACGTTCCCATCTTGAGAGCTGTCAGATGCCTATTTCTCAAAGGCTTAGGATTTGGTTGAGAAAGCTGTAGTCTCAGGTTGGAATGAAGAGTCTAGACAAACCTCTAGAGATGGCTGGGGAAGTCTTTAATTCGTACCATGTCAGAACAATTAACCATCATCTTATCTTTCTTTCTGCCCCCATTAACATTTACTCTGACGTATAACACTGAAATATAAGGGGAATTGAGAGCAACTTTGTATTGTCAAATATTTTAGACAAAGCAGATAATATATGCTAAGTATGACAGCACATAGGTATTGGAAAATTATTTTCATTATGCATGCGTTTCCCATGAGAGAAATATAATGCCTTAAATTTAAATAATAAAATGACCATTTCCTTGTGTCCTTCCAAGGAAGATTGCCCATTCCTGGGAGGGAAAACTCTACAAGTAAACAGGAATGCCATTACTTTTGAAACCTGTTACTATGCTCGCTACTTTCATCTCTGTGTATAAACTCACCAGAGCTTTACAAATGCCATGAAAACGAGGTGTTATTTCTGCTTTATACATGGTAAAATGATGATTCAGAGGAGTGAAATAACTGCCTGATGTCATACAGATGGCTGTAGAGTTGGGTTTTTGAAGCTAGGCTGAGGTTGTTTCAGGGCTGGGCTAAGAACCTAGATCATACCCTGCTTCTCCACTTTGGCTTCATGGGCCTCTGCCATTGGGGAAAGGGTATGTATACATTCTGGATTTAGGCATATGATAGAGACCCAGTGTATGCTCAGTTTTTATATCCTACTTTCATGTTATCTCCTGTTGTATGTGCATGTGTGTGTGTTTGTATTGTATGAGTGTATGTATTCATGTGTGTTTGATTCTGTGTATGTAATGAACATTCATGTGCCTGCATGTGTGGAGGTCAGAGGCTGACAGTAGATGTCTTCCTCTGTTGAGCTCCGTCTCGCTTTTTGAGACAAGGTCTCTCACGGAACCTGCAGATCACTGGTTAGAGCAGACTGGCTGCAATCCCACACAGAGCCTTTCTGTCTCTGTCCAGCGGGCTCCATGATTACTCGTGTGCATTTCCACAGCCAGCTTTTTAGGTGGGTGTTTGGTCCAAACTCAGTTTGTTGTTCTTGCCCAGCAAGGACTTTACCAACTAAGCCGGCCCCTCTTCCTTTCTAAAGATAATTTATGGCAACAGATGAGGCCAAAAGGGCCACTTATGAACATAGCCCAACAGTACAGTTTAGTCATACTAACATTAACTGTTTATTTATCACCACTATTTTCCAGATACTGCAGAGTGATAGAACTGGTCAGTACTTTCTGATAAGCTTACAATGGGGAAAAGTCCATTTTCAGGGCTGAATGTCCATTTGGAAATCATAGCTGTCGTTTGGAACTGACATTGTTGAAAACATCCTCAAAGACTCAGCCAGGCCACCCCTGGTCTCCTTCCTCTTTGCAGACCTATGAATGATGCTCTTTGTAATAGAGTCTTTGTTTTTTATGCAACCATAAAATACTTCTGAGAAGGATGTTGGAGTCAGATTTTCTTCATGTAGTGGTATCTTGTGTTGTTTACTTTAGAAATAGTTTCTAGTGAAAAAATGAACTGTGCCCCTAGAAGAATTGTCCCCAAGAGCCCATGAACTGGGATAACGGTTTGCACCACTGCTTTCTGGAAAGCAAATGGGATTTTGTCATGAACTCGGAAAGGGGTCAGACCACACTGACATATATTTTCTGGTTTCTAATCTTACTTTCACTACCATTGTGGACTGCATTCCACAACCCTCTAACCTAAGGTCCAGCCATTCTTTTTTTTTTTTTTTTTTTTTTATCAATTCACAGAATGGTCTTAGCACAGCATGGCTCTTGCTGAGGGCTGGGGGACCAGTGGGCGGCCAGACCTCAATCTCTGGGCAGCAACACCCGACTTCAGCTCTACTCTGAAAAGGCATTATGACATCATCACCGGCCAATCATAGCAGTTGCCTAGGACGGCTATTCCTAGATGATTTAACCTATGATATTGTCTTGTGGCCCAAATAACTGGTAATGTTAATTAAGTGAGAAGTACTTCATCACACTTCTTCAGTTTTTATTTTGTCTTAATTTGTTTACCAGGTGCAAGGGGAAGTTGGTGAAGGAAGATTTGCCTTTTTCTGGTTGTTTTTATTTGTTTGGTTTTCTTAAACTAAGAAGAACGTTTCTAAACAGAACTAAAGCCCACCATCCGTTTAATGATTCGTTCTGACTGCTACTCATCTCGTTTACCCTCTCCAACCCCCAAACATGTCCTGAACGTGACTGTTTTCCTTACATCCCCAGTGAAAGTAACCCCGACATGAATACCCCTTGCTACACTGATGCCAAAGCCCCCTGATGGCATTCTGTCCACTTCTCCATTCTCCAATTCCACACAGCAGCCGGAACACTTTCTGGAAGAACGGCTCAGACTGTCTCACTTTCCTGCTTAAAGCTCAATGTTTCTCCTCTGTGGTCAGAAACCTTGAAATCGTGCCTGGTCCCTCAGCCTCATTCTCAGCATTCTGATACCAAGGGTACTGATGGTCTCTCTTTTATAATGCTCTTCTTCTAGATCCTTTCAAAGCTGCCTCTTTTTACTAGTTTGGGTTGACCCCAAGTGTCACTTTCCTCAAGAGGGAAAAACATGCATTTCATGCCAACTTGTGTCCTTACACCTTTGAGGCTAGGGCCATGACTGTGAGTTTCCATTATCTGTAGGATACCACGCCATGGTTTGTACATGGGAGGTGCTGAAACGGTGAGTGAATATATATTCATAGGCCCCAAATGGTGAGTGCTTTCTGCTAGGGAATGTTTCCAGCGTCCTATGCACTGGGCATTTGTAAGATGGTTCATTATACACTGAGGGTAACAATGAAAAGCACACTACATTTTAGTTGGGTTTATTAGTACTGAAAGATATTTTCCACACCAATTCATCTTTTTTGTTTCCTGCATGGGGTGATGGGATAAGGCACTTCCATTGCCCTGCCTTTGGTACAGTTTTGAGGAAACAGAACCAAAACAACACCTGTCCTCCTGGCATTAAGGGTAAACGAAAGAACCATCAGCCCTAAAGACCACAAAGTACTCAGAATGAAGAAAGGCGCAAGGCGGCATCACTGAAGTGTATGGACACATCCCTTCGGGTATCCATGCAATTCAGGTGGGAATCTGAGGAGCATTTTGGAAGAAGCATCTACATTAGGTAGGACAGGAGACACCAGTGTGCAGTAACAAACAATCCAAAAGTTTAAGTGGCAGGACACAGTAAACATATTTTTTTTAAATTTCATAACTATGGTGCATGTTCCTGCTCCAGCACTCAGTGGGCAGAGGTGAGCAGGTCTCTGTGAGTTTGAGGCCTTCCTGATCTACTGTTGAGTATGATGCCAGCCAGGGCTATATTATAAGACCCTGTCTGAGAGATAGATAGATAGATAGATAGATAGATAGATAGATAGATAGATAAAAAGAAACTTGTGTTCGGCTTAGTTACTCTTAGTTATTCACTGAGCCAGGGTAAGGGGGCCAGGGTAAAGTCATCCCAGCTTTTAAAGTTTCCGCTGGCAAACGAGACCCAACACTCATCCTTTAATGACTCAAGGAAGTGATGTGGCCACATATTGATGCGATTAGGGGACTGTAATTCCTATCACGCCACTGGAAGGAGACCTGCAAGTATCTACCGATGGTCAAACCAACCTAGTGATGACACTGAATACAATGTTATGCTCAGGGAAACTGGTTTGTTTATTTTTTTTTTTCAAGACAAAGTTTCTCTGTGCAGCCTTGGCTGTCCTGAACTCGATTTGTAGCCCAGGCTGGCCTCAAACTCACAGAGATCCACCTACCTCTGCCTCTCCCCACCCGAGTGCTGTGATTACAGGTGTGCACCACCACACCCAGCTTTCCTTAGGGAATTTTAATACACACATTGACCACACTGGTATGGACCAACAACAGATGAAACCTGGGACCAGAGAAGAACAATAGGATGGGGCTTAAGAGAGAAATATATATGTATATTACTACCATCCATGTGACCAGGCTTCGAGAGCAAGTGAGCGACTTCTGAAACTAGTTTGAGAAAAAGATTTTTTTTTTTTTAAATTTACCTGTATTATGTGTGTGTCTGTGAGCATATACCATACTTTTATGGGAAACCATAGAGGCCAGAAGAGGGCATTGTACCCCCCCAGAACTGGAGTTACAAGTGGTGTGATTCACCCAAAGGAAGTACTTGGAATCAAACTCTAGTTTTCGGGAAGGGCAGAAGTGCTTTTAACCACTGAGCCGTGTTTCCAGCAGCTGAAAAATAGTTTCTATATGATGATTTTTACTTTTTTTGGTAGTGCTTAAGTCTCTCCTGAAACACAGTTTGGAAGAAGGCTGCTTATCACACTTTCTATCAGTGTTTCCAGCAGCCTGGTAAATCATGCTGCAACTCCAGTGAGACAGAATGGCGGTGACTTCTCCATAACAACATCACAGTCACCTAAGAGGATGTCTGTGCAGCAGCTAACCTCTGCTGTTTTTAATTTAAAATGTTCTCTGTATATATATTTTGATCACATTCTTTCCCTTCCCCCAACTCTTCCCAGATCCTCTTCCTTCTCCCTACCCACCTAACATCACTGTTCTTTCTTTCTGCAAAACAAAAAGCACACACACAACCAAAACCAGAACACACACACGTTAGGTGTGTGTCGGCCAATTACTCCTGAGCGTAAGGCCTGCCTGGGAGTTTCTACTTTTATCAGCTTCTCCCACATTATCTGTGGCTTTAACCTGTCACTTTTACTTTCTTAACGTCTCCATCTATTGTTTTCTCCTCCCAAAGTTAAAATGTACTCAATTCTCTATTCTTCTTTGCTAACCTACCCAAGCTACCTCTACATCCTATCTATATTACATTACAAGATAAGACATGGAAGCAATAGCTGAGAGATAAAAGACAGAGAGACAAGAGAGGGTTTGTTTTGAAGGAGTGGTTCCCAGTTAAGGAGGCTGTGAGTCCTGTGATTCCCACACACTGGAGACCCAGGGATGGACGGCTTCAAGGGGGAGGCTTCTGAAGCAGGGGAGCTGCTGGTAGAAGTGTCAGTCTTAGGTGGCTGCTGGTGCAGATTCTGGAGTCCAGAGACTGTAGAAACTGGTTTCCATGTCTACGTGCAGAAGAAGGGTGGTCACCATCGGAGGGAGACAAAAGTCTCACCCTCTTACTGTTTTCTGTCCAGGCCTTCAGGGACTGGACAGAGGGAAAATTTCACTAAGTCCATTGGCCCACCTGCCAGTCCTCTACAGAAACACCCTCATAGAAAAGACCAGAAAGAATTTGGCACATGTATATGTGAATGTGTGTGTGTGTGTATGCATGCACATGTATGGAGAATTGAAGAAGACCTCAGGTGTTTCTTTAGAGCACTGCTTACCTCGGTGTTTTCTGATACATTTCTCACTGGCTTGCAATTTATCTAGGCTGGCTGGTTAGTGAGTGCCAGTGGCTTTCTGTTCCTTGCCTCTCCAGAGTTGGGATTAAATGCACCTGCTAATTACAGTTTATTCACTCTGTAAATCAGCTGTAGCACCTTTCCTCATTCCCTCTCAATCTTACCCTCCCTCCCTCATCTTCTCCCATGCCCCTCCCCAAGTCCACTGATAGGGTAGGTCCTCCTCCCCTTCCATCTGACCCTAGCTTATCAGGTCTCATCAGGACTGGTTGCATTGTCTTCCTCTGTGGCTTGGTAAGGCTGTCCCCACCTCAGGGGGAGGTGATCAAAGAGCAGGCCAATCAGTTCATGTCAGAGACAGTCCCTGTTCCCATTACTAGGGAACCCACTTGGTCACTGAGCTACCATGGGCTACATCTGTGCAGGAGTTCTAGGTTATCTTCATGAATGGTCCAAGGTTGGAGTATCAGTCTCAGAAAAGACCCCGGGGCCCAGGTTCTTTTGGTTCTGTTGCTCTCCTTCTGGAACTCCTGTTCCCTCCAGGTCTTTCTATCTCTCCCTTCTTTCATAAGATTTCCTGCACTCTTCTCAAACTTTGCTTTTGAGCCTCAGCGTCTGCTTTGATACACTGCTGCATAGAGTCTTTCAGAGGCCCTCTGTGGTAGGCCCCTCTCCTGTTTCCTGTTTTCTCCCTCTTCTGATTTCTGTCCTGTTTGGCTTTCTGAGTGAGGATTGTTCATATTACCCAGGCTCCTCCTTCTTGCTTAGCTTCTATAAGTGTACAGATTTTAGTATATTTATCCTATATAATATGTCTAATATCCACTTAAAGTGAGTATATACCATGTGTGTCTTTCTGCTTCTGGGATAACTCACTCAGGATGATCTTTTCTTGATCCCACCATTTGTCTCCAGACACACTAAATGTGTTAAAAGAAAAAGTGGGGAAGAGCCTTGCACTCATTGGCACAGGAGACAACTTCCTAAACAGAACACCAACAGCACAAAGGCTCTAAGATCTCATGAACCTGAAAAGCTTCTTTAAAGCAATGGACACTACCATCAGAATAAAATGACAGCCTACAGACTGGAAAAGGATCTCCACCAACCCTGTATCTGACAGAGGGCTAATATCCAGAATATATAAAGAACAAAAGAAGTTAAACAGCAACAAATCAAGTAATCCAATTAAAAATGGGGTACAGAGCTAAACAGAGAATCCTCAATAGAGGAATATTGAATGGCAGAGAAACACTTAAGGAAATGCTTAATGTCCTTAGTCATCAGGGAAATGCAAATCAAAACAACTCTGGGATTTCACCTTACACCCATCAGAATGGGGAAGATCAAAAACTCAAGTGACAATGCATGCTGGAGAGAATGTGGAGAAAGTGGAACCCTCCTCTACTGCTGGTGGGAATGTAAACTTGTACAACCACTTTGGAAATCAATCTGGTGCTTTCTCAGACAATTAAGAATAGTGCTTCCTCAAGAGCCAGCTATACCACTCCTAGGATATGTCCAAAAGATGCTCAAGTATACAACAAAGACATTTGCTCAACCATGTTTGTAGCAGCTTTATTAGTAATAGCCAGAACCTGGAAACAACCCAGATGTCCCTCAATGGAGGAATGGATACAGAAATTGTGGTACATTTACACAACGGAATACTACTCAGCAATTAAAAACATGATGAAATGTTTTTAATAAATGATGAAATTTGCAGCCAGGATGCTTTTAAAAAATTATTTCATGACTCCCTCACTCCAAGGAACTTTCTGTTGAAAGTAATTTTATTAATCTGGTCTTCGAGAGCCTTGTTGACTAATAAGGAACCTCACCAGCATCACCTGATGGCTCCCTCCCTCTGCATTACAGACAAACCTTCTGTATCCCGCTGCAGCTGTTTCTCTTTCCGTCTGAGCTGTGATATATTCATGGCTACTGAAAAACATCAATGAAGACAGCAGGCAGACCCACTGGACCTCCCAGCCAAGAAGTATGAAGGTTTGGCTTCTCACCTTTCTTCCCAAGTTCTTCCTCTTTCTCGTCTTTCTCCTCCTCCTCTACTACCTTTTCTCCTTCTCTTCCCCCTCTCTCCTTTTCTCTATTTCTTTCTCTTTCTGCCATCTGATAAAGCATATCATCCATTTTTTTAAAAAGGCACATTTAAAGCACACATCAAATAATTAATTTAACCTTAGTGGAATGTGATTCTTCTTAAAAAAATATTTACTTACTTTTGTTTCGTGTGTATAACTGTTTGCTTGCATATATATGTATCTTGTGCATGCCAGGTGGCCTCAGAGGCCAGAAAAGCCCATTGGCTCCCCCTGGAACTGGAGTTACAGACAATTGTAAGCTTGGCACATTTTGGGAACTTAACATTTGTTCTCTGCTAGAGCGGTTATTGCTCTGAACCACCGAATAATCTCTCCAGCTTAATTTTTTTTATAGAGAGAGTATATTCTTAATATTCGTTTTGTCCGTAGAGGTGAGTGATCTGCATCACTGGTTGTAGGTAGACATCCAAATAGTTATTACTTAGAGTCCTGCCTTTAAGGAAAATAAGAGTTATAACAGTTGGAGGAGGGGTAGCATTGGATAAAATGATGATCTAGGAAGAGCAAGATCAATTGGGGGGAGAAGAAGCTAATGGCTCCTCCCACTCCACTCCCCCCCCCCATACCCCAGAAAAACATAGACCATAACTGTAAAACAGTATTAGTAGCTATGGTGGCTACTTTCCAGTATTCAAATCCCTGCCTGTATCTCAGCTTAAGAGAATTTTGTACAGATGTCACATAGCAGTCTACTCACACCGTGGGGTTTTGAAAGTTTTAGAATAACAATGAGCATGCTTTGAATCAAGTCATATATTTCAATATGTTGTTCTTCTTGCTGATAGTTTATGATTGTTGAACAAAGTGACCGTTCAACTACCCTGCTTTGTATCAGTATTATTTTTGTGTTTTTACAGACTTTAATTTCTCAGGCTTAAATATATGAACAATGAATCAATTGTTTTATTTAAAAGTTCTCCTTTTTTCCTACTTTTTAGAAGTGCACTGGTATTTTGCTTGCATGCATGTCTGTGTGAAAGTATTGGATCCCTAGAACTGGAAATGCACATAGTTGTGTGGGTGCTGGAAATTGAGCCAGGATCCTCTGGAAGAGCGGTAAGTGCTCTTAACCTCTGCACCATCTCTCCAGCCCTACATCCCCTCCTCTTTTAAGGAACTTCCAAGGGTTTTGATGTTGCTAAGTGACAGGACAACAGAAGACTGTGTTGTATAATTGTGTTTTAACACTTATTTTGTGGTTATGGACTCGACTGGAAATCTTAAGAAGGCCGTGGCTCCTCTCCCTGGGGTGGGTGGGGAGGACTTATTTGAACACACAGTTTTGAAGATATTCAGAATTTGGATGGAGGAATACCCATGCGGGAATCCTTACTTTGGAGATCTGATTCATTTCCTAGGTGTTGGTAGGAGATTTTTGCTGTGTCATGCTTTCAGCCATTGTTTTCTGGTCTTTCGGGCACTATCCCACTGGAAAGAAATGTTGAATAAACAAGTCATGTTATTTTCAACAGCAGCTTAAAGAAACTAGAGTTACCAACCACACCTTTCCATAGTTTTTTTTTTTTTTTAATTTGACTTTTATGGAAATCTTTTAGGTATGGGAATCTAGTGTTTGTAACTGTTAGATTTTTCTCATCCTTTGAACCTTGGTATTTGTACAGCAGCTATAGAAAACAGGTGATGGTCATGGATAGGGACTTAATCCTCCATTGAAATTATATTTCCTCCCATGTTTTATCACAGAATTTCAGGTATACTTTAAGGTGAACAAGAAAATCCTCATGGACTTCATTCTCCAAAACACTGTACACCAAACCAAACCAAACCAAACAAACAAAAACAAATTATTAACAGTCCATGCTCAGAAGTCATTGGAAAGAGATGTGATCTGGACAGGGATTTTCTCTTTGGAAAAATAACACTTTCTTTTTCTCTTCTGCCATTGTCCTGGAGAAACTGGAGGTGTTCAACCACTATCTTAAACAAATTTACTACTTAAATTTTATACTCTAAGAGCTAGGACAGGGCAAGAAATGCAACAAATCATTATGTGTTCTTTCCCGATTTATAATGATTGAATCACTAGTGCTCAAATGTCACCTTTAAAAAAATTACAAATAAGAAAATGAGTCAGATGTTCAGAACCCAGATGTTTAGTTATCTTTTCTTTTTCTTAAAAGTTCTTACAGAACTCTACTTTTAAAACATACTTTCATCAAAATATGAGCTAGAAGGTGAGAAAAATAAGTTTCTGCTAATTGGTTTTACGGTTGGTTATAAAGATGTAATCAAGAGCTTGGTGGTTAAGAGCACTTGGGGCTCTTACAGGCAACCTTGGTTTGGTTCCCAGCACCCAAAGGCTGTTCACAACTATCTATAACTCCAGTTCCTAAGGATCTAAATCCATCTTCTGACCTCCTCAGGCATCAGGCATGAACCTAGTGCATGTATATAAATGCAGGCAAAACACTCATACACATAAAATGAAAGAAATAACTCTACGAAAATAGTTTTTAAAATCTGATGGAAACAAATTGAAAACTATATTGTCCTCCATTGCAACCAACCCTATTACCACCTTCACGATTATGGTTGGCATTATTAGCCGTTACTCTGAGCTGGAAACTGTATTAGATTCTACCTTTCTTTTACTTTAAAGGACTTGGCCTTTCCTTCGAGATAGAGCTTTTGCATGTGCCAAAAGCCAATTCCTTGGCTTGGGGAACCCCCCCCTTTATGTTAGCATTAGCCTGTCCTTCAGAGTAAACCTCTGATAGCACCTCACCCACAAAGACCCCACCGACTGTGTCCTTCTCTGTCCCCTCACCTTTCTCCACTATTAAGCTGCAATCTGGGAAAAGCTGAGGTCATGTGACATTTTGCTCACTAGGGAGTATGTAGCACACATCATACTATTTAGTACTTTGGATTTGTTCCATGCAGTCCGGCTTCGTAGCCACTGCCACCGACAGACTTCATTCCAGTACTTCTCTGCTACTGGAGTTTTAACCTCTGCTATTCCATAGTCACTCCTCTCTGTGGACTATTCCATGTTCTCTCCTCTGCTTCCTCACACCTTTGCCTCTTCATTACAAAAGCACAGAGTAATGTTTGAAACAATGGCTTCACATGTGGACAATAGATTTGAATCCAGATGGTTATATGGACAACCCTGATTATTACAGTGTTGACCTCATCCCCACTTCTCATCTGTGGTTGCAGCTGTGTCGTTCCAGATGTGGTGTGGCACCAATTAGAATTAGCCAGGGCTCCTGTCAATGACAGTGATTCTTCAAGGCAAGCGATGCTGACCCAGAGAAGGAACACAGCTCACACATGTGACGTAGAGAAATATATAGTTTTTAAGGCCATGAAGAAGAAAGAAAATCAAAGAATCTAGGTCATGGTGATGGAAGGAAGACTCTGGGAGGAGGAAGCTACAAGCAGTGAGGAAAATGGTGGAGCTGCTGGAACAGTTTTGGATTATGGTGTGATAAAACCTTGGGTGCACTTCCACACAAGTGGGCAAACTCAAGGGTAGTGGCTGAGAAATGAACTGTACCAGAGAGAGTTCTGGAGCAGATGTCATGTACTAGTACAGATGTGCTGCATGGCAAACACAGTCACTGCTTAAACAGATGGGAGACTGAGAATAAAATATGAATTCGCTTCATGCTCGCTTCTTTATTTCTGGCTAGGTACTTCAAGGGTAGGATGGATTGAGTATATTAATATCTTTTGATTAGATGGCAATTTTTAAAAGTCAGTTAACAAAGAAAGCCGTAAGTAGAATCAAATAGCTGTTTTAAATTTATTAAAACTATCAATTAACAAGGCCAACATGTGAGGAATAAATGGGAAATTTTTATATATTTGTGTACATGTTGCCAGATAGAGAAAAATCAACATATCCTAGAAAATATTGCTGTAATTGCAGGTTTAATTTTACCAGTGGTTATATTTCTCATAGTTTCCTGTGTTGGAGTTTATGGCTTGGGAAGGAGTGACCACAGAATTAGCAATTATCCTGTAATTTTAAAAGTGTGGTTAAATTTGTTTCTGTTAGCCTTACGTTTTCTCCTTGCAGAAAACTTGCTACACCAGATATTCGGGTTAAAATGAATCAATCCTAAGTTTCCTAGTTAGAAGGCAGTAAACTTAATGATTCATTAAACTAAACTTCATATCCTGTAGAAAAAGGGGTGCCTGATAAGTGTGTCACTAAAGAGCTACGTTAATTAAGCCCCAATATCTCACAAAGTGAGATTTGGCGAGAAAGCAGTAATGTTTTCAAATGTTAATTTTGCACAATCCATTGATTAAGATTATTTTGGCTACCTTCCTTAACCGTGGTCCACGGTGTCTTAAAATAAAGAGTCAGAATTTCCCAATAATAGTAGCAATAATAATAATAAATAATTATGGATTATGTACTCATAATCCACTCTAAACTGTGGGTCTTGTCTGGAGTGCATTGAAACTCGTCTAAGCTACCCTTTGATGATGACAGATAGCTGTGGTGATGTGATGGCCTTTAACAACACCTCATAGGTAGACAGTCAGGGCTTGGAGGAAGAGCGTGGAACCAGGCATGTGTGTCTTTCTCCTGCCTGCGTGGGGTAAAAAAAGGATTTGGAAGGATCAATGGGCTTCTATTCAGGGGATTTAAGAGACAAAGAGCTTGAAACACAAGGAGATGAAGTTGATGCTCACTTACTTCAGTCATAAGGAAAATAGAGACGTTTCAGTTTCCTCTATCTAGCATGAAAGACTTAGACCCCCAAAGGACTGAATATTATAGCACCGTTCTGCTCGGCATTACAAAATATACCAGTTCTTTAGGGAATGGGGTAGTAGCTTGTTTGAATGTAAGAGTGAAAAAGATTTACCTTCCACCAATTCTCAATATAATACATAGTGATTAGAATAGTTATACAATACAGAAAATGTAAAGAAGATCAGAATGACTTGTAATGAAATGATTATAATATCAGCATTTAGAATTCTTTACCCCTAAATAAAGTGATAAGTGTGTACTTAAAAGTAAGATTATCATGTCTGTATTTCTTAACCTTAGTTTTTCTCTTAATGTATTGTGACTACTGTAACATATCCTCAAAGAATTTTAAGTGATTCACAGAATAGATATATTTATTAAACATATCAACAGCCATGTTATTTAACTATGCATAGTGTTCATGGCTTTGGAATTCAGTGACAAATCTTGTCAGTAAATCTTTGCGCACTTGAGTATTTCTGAGTATTCTGAGTATTTCTCATGGTTCATTTTGCTTGCAATCACTTTTTCACTTAATATATTTATTTATTACATTTTAATTAATTAATTAATTAGTTTTACATCTGGTCACAGTTTTGCTCCTTTCCACCCAATATCTCTTTCTCCCCTCCCCTCCCCACCATCCTCCTGTCCTCCCTTTCTCCTCAGAAAAGGTTCAGGAAAAAAAAAAGGCTTCCCATTTGGATATCAACCCACCTTGAGTTGTAGTAGGACTAGGCACATCTCCTATTGAGGCTAGACAAGGCAGCCCAGTTAGGGGAGAGGGATCCCAAGGCTGGCAACAGAGTCAGAGACAGCCCCTGCTCCTGCTCTTAGGAGTCCCACATTTGCTGCTCCACTGTTACATATGTGCTGAGAGCCTAGGTCCGTCCCAAGTATGTTCTCTGTTTGGTGGTTTAATCTCTGAGGGCCCCTATGGGCCTATAGTTGCTTCTTTTATGTTTTTCTGTGGTGTCCTTGACCTCTCTGACTCCTTCAGTCCTTCATCCTTTCCACAGATTTCTCCAAGCTCCATCTGTCCTTTGGCTACGGTCGCTGCATCTGTTTCCATCAGGTGCTGGGCGAAGCCTCTGAGATGACAGTTATGCTAGGCACCTGTCTGGAAGTAGAGCAGAGTACCATTAATAGTGCCAAGGGTGGGCGCTCTCTCGTGGCATAGGTCTCAAGCTGAGCCAGTCGTTGCTTGGTCCTTCTCTCAAACCTGCTTTATCTTTACCCCTGCACATCTTGTGGGCAGGGGAAATTGTGGGTCTAAGGTTTTGAGGCTGGGTTGAGGTCCCAGTCCCTCTACTGGAAGTCTTTTCTGGTTATAGGAGATAGTCATTTCAGCCATATCCTTCATTGCTAGGACTGTTACTTAGGGCCACCCTCATAGATTCCTGGGAGTTTCCATTGTGCTAGGTTTCTTGTTATATCCCACCAGCACCATTTCCAGTTCTCCTCCCTGTACTTTCTCCCCCTGCTTGATTCCTCCTGTTTTCCTCCCAATGCCCTCCCCCCATTTCCCTCCCTCCCTCCACTCCCCACCAAAGTCTTTCTATTTCCCCTCTCAGTGAGATTCTAACATCCCCGCCCCCCACCCACACACACACCTTGGGCCCTCCTTGTTACTTAGTTTCTTTGGGTCTGTGGATTATAGCAAAATTATACTGTACTATGGCTAATATCCACTTATAAGTGAGTACATGCCACGTTTATCTTTCTGGGTTTGGGTTACTTCATTCAGGATTATCTTTTTTCATTCCATCCATTTGCCTCCAAACTTTATGATGTCCTTGTTTTTAATAGTTGAGTAGTATTCCATTGTGCAAATTGTTTTCTGTTTCTGGCTATTATGAATAAAGCTGAAGTGAACATAGTTGAGCAAATGTCCTTGTGGTATGGTAGAGCATCTTTTGGGTATATGCCCAGGAGTTAGTATAGCTGCATCTTGAGGTAGAACTATTCCCAATTTTCTGAGAAACTGCCAGACTGATTTTCAAAGTTGCTGTACAAGTTTGCTCCCACCAGCAATGAAAGAATGTCCCCCTCACTCCACATCCTCACCTTCATGTGCTGTTGCTTGAGTTTTTTGATATTGATGATTCTGATGGGTGTAAGATGGAATCTCATAGTCATTTTGATTTGCATTGCCCTGATGGCTAAGGATGCTAAAGATTTCTTTATGTGCTTCTCAGCCATTAGAGGTTCCTTTGTTGAGAATTCTCTGTTTAGATCTACACCCCATTTTTAAGTTTGGTTATTTGATTTGCTGATGTCTAGTTTCTTGAGTTCTTCATATATTTTGGATACCAGCCCTCTGCTGGATGTAGGGTTGGTAAAGATCTTTTCTAATTTTGTAAGCTGCTGTTTTGTCCTATTGACAGTGTCCTTATAGAAGCTTTTCAGTTTCATGAGGTTCCACTTACTATTGATCTTCATGCCTGAGCTGTTAGTTTTCTGTTCATGAAGTTGTCTCCTGTGCCCATGCATTCAAAGTTATTCCCCACTTTCTCTTCCATCAAATTCAGTGTGTCTGGTTTTATGTTGAGGTCTTTGATCCTCTTGGACTTGAGTTCTGTGCAGGGTGATAGATATGGATCTGTTTGCATTCTTCTACATGCAGATATCCAGTTAGACCAGCATCATTTATGTAAGATGCTTGCCTTATTCTACTCTATAGTTTTTGGCTGTGTGTGTGTGTGTGTGTGTGTGTGTGTGTGTGTGTGTGTGTGTGTGAAAAGTCGAGTATCCATAGGTATGTGGGTTTACTTCTGGGCTTCTGGGTCTTGTGTTTGATTCTATTGATCAAACTGTCTTTGGTTTGTTGTTTTGTTTATTGTGTTTTTCTTCTTGCCAATACTGTGTGCTATTTATTACTATTGCTCTCTAGTACAGCTTGAAGTCAGAGATGGTGATATCTCCAGAAGTTCTTATATTGTACTGGATTGTTTTAGCTATCCTGGGTTTTTGTTTTTCTGTATAAAGTTGAGTATTATTTTTTTCAAGGTCTATAAAGAATTGTCGGAATTTTGATGGTAATTTTGTTGAATCTGTAGATTGCTTTTGGTAAGATGTTAATCCTACTGATCCATTAGCATGGGAGATCTTTCTGTCTTCTGATAACTTCTTTAGTTTCTTTCTTCAGAGACTTGAAGTTCTTGACATTGAGGCCTTTCACTTGCTTGCTTAGCGTTACACTGAGATATTTTATATTATTTGTGGTTACTGTGAAGGGTGTTGTTTTCGCAATTTCTTTCTCAGCCCATTTATCATTTGTATATAGAAGGGTACTGATTTTTTTTTTGAGTTAATTTGCAGCCAGCCACTTTGCTAAAGATGTTTATCAATATCTTTATTTTTATTTTATTCCCTGGTAAAATTTTGGGGCATCACTTATGTATACTATCATATCACCTGTGAACAGAGATACTTTGACTTCTTCTTTTCTAATTTGTATCATCTTGATCACCTTCAGTTGGCATATTGCTTTAGCTAGAACTTCAAGTACTATATTGACTAGATATGAAGACAGTGGCCAGCCTTGTCTTATCCCTGATTTTAGTGGAATTGCTTTAAAATTTTCTCCATTTAATTTGATGTTGGCGATCGGCTGCTGTCTATTTCCTTTATTGTGTTTAGGTATGTGCCTTCTATCTCTGATCTCTGCAAGACTTTTAACATAACGGGGTGTTAGATTTTACAGTCACATTTTAAGATCTTTATAAATCTTTGAGGACTGTCATTTAAAATAGCATGACCACGTGCAAATACACAGGAACAGTGGGAAAGCTCAGTAAAGAACACATCTGGCCTATCTCAAAAGCTTTTGTGACAGAATGTCCTTTACTTTTTGCCTTCTTTGTAGTCACCAGTAAATTGTGAGTAGACAAATGGGAGAAAGCCATTTCAATGGAAAAAGCATCATTTGGGTTGAGGTCACTCAGAGATAGGTAGATTTACCCTGGAGGGCTGTGGATTGGACATGTAGTCAGAATAATGAAATGAAGTCCAATTTGATAAAAGCTCTCATTCCTCAGTTCTCTTTCTCTGGCCTTAGGGGAAGAAAGAAGGAAGCCAGCTTCCAGATCTAATTGACTGAGATTTCCTCTAGGTTGTAGTTATGCTCGTTTGCCCTCAGTCTGGCACCAGCAGAACCTTTTATTGTCAACTTCTTGTTTTTGTCCTTCACTCAGATGGAAACCAATTTCAGATTTGTCCTTCTTTCTATCTCAACAAAGGCAGCATAGCTTTGGAATGGAGTGACAAGTTTAGCAAATTGCCAGGTGTTTAAGTACTAACATTGAACATCCTAAAAAACTAGAAGAAACTAATGTATTTCCATAGCCAGTTAGCCTTGATCAAATTCACTGGAGATAGATAGCCTCCTAAGCCTACCTGGATCCCAGATATGGCTGGGCTAGAACAGCAACCTGTTGACTCAAAACATTAGCATCAAGGACAAATCAAGGAGAGAGACTGTGAAGCCTTAACATAAGGCTAGAGGAATGAATGGCCAGCTCTTTTTCCTATTCATGCCCTGTTGGTACCATATTGGTACCTAAGGACCATTAGGACAAAGTCCAAGATGGCAGAGATGTTGGTAAAACTTTGAATCCCAGCTCTTCCATCTGTTCTTATTTTTTTTACGTGCTTGCTGAGGGTTTTGAAGCATATTCATGGTTTGCCAGAAGAATTTGACAGGTTATTACTCTCATAGTAAGTTAGGGCTTAATAAACTCAAGGGTCAGGTGAGGATGACATACCTGGCTCATCCTAAAATTTCACCAGGTGTAAGGAGCTGTTTTTCTTGGGAAGTGGTGGCTAGTTTCACTATTTAGAGAATGGCAGTTTACTTGAGGGAATGAACTGGTTCTAGAATAGACAGAGGCTTGTTTCAAGTTGTAAATCATGGTACTTCAAAAAATGACATTCTTGTGCAATGTAAGGGCTTTCTGTGTACATGTGAGTAAAGGCAAGGTTACAAAAAGCCCGGACTATATAAAACAATGGCCCAAATTGATTAGATGATGTAATTGTTTTCTTGTTTTAGTTCTCTTCTTCTAGGTGCCCTTGAACTTTAATTCATGTGTCTGGAATGGTAGAACAACTCACTTTGGAGCTTATTTTTTACTATTGATGTTTTTTGTTTATTTGTTGGTTGGTTGGTTGGCTTTTTTGTTTTGTTCTGCTTTTGCTTTTTAATCCAGAGCCTATGTGAATTATTCATTATCACTGAATAACAATTTGAGTTGTTCTATTATGCTGACAGCATGTACTTCCCATCAATTTATAAGCAACGTCCTTGAAATGTGTATTAATTTGTAGATCATAGAACAGGACACTGAAAATTTTTCCTATCTGTTTTACTGGAGTTACACTGAGCATAATAAGAAATCACAGATTTTTAACCAGGCAATTCACAGACTATGGAAAGAAGTCACTTACTAAACATGCACACATTGAAATCCAGGCTGGCTACTAATGTTCTGGGAAGACAAATTCTGGAAAAGACAGCTGAAAGCCCAACATGCTGCAGTGACATGAGGCACCTGTGGGAATCTGTCTGCAGATACCCTCTATCCAGGTGGATGTTTCACTGCGTGGTAGCTCTTAAAGATGGACGATGGCTAGACTGAAAACGAAATGCAAGAATCTCAAAGGTTGGCCTTTTATGATGGATTTTAGTATCAAGTACAAGACAGTGTGATTCTCACAATTATTTCTTCAAATTCAAAGTTGTAAAGAATATCTCTCCATGGCTGGGGGCGAGGGGATGGAAAGAATTGGATGGAAGATGGTGACTGTCAGCTGTATACTGTCTGCTTTTAAACTTCGTCTATGTGAGACAATGTTTTTCTGGTCCCGTAGAGTCTGTTGTTCGCTGCAGGTGGTCCAGCTTAGTGCAGATACTGCCCTGGACCAGATGTGCCATGCCTGCTCGAATAACAAGTTGTAGTTTGACATTTATTTCTATTGATCGTTTCATCATGGAGTTAATTATTCCTGAGAGAGTGAAGTCAGGGTTTGGTGCGAGTTCACTCTTTCTTTTCTTTTCTTTTCTTTTCTTTTCTTTTCTTTCTTTCTTTCTTTCTTTCTTTCTTTCTTTCTTTCTTTCTTTCT
>NW_026591086.1:15213194-15270167 GCF_907164565.1 Psammomys obesus | reverse complement strand
TCTTTCTTTCTTTCTTTCTTTCTTTCTTTCTTTCTTTCTTTCTTTCTCTCTCTCTCTCTCTCTCTCTCTTTCTTTCTTTCTTTCTTCCTTTCTTTCTTTCTTTTTATATTCCACAGCAGTGGAATCCTTCAACCAGGCTCACATTTCTGGGCAACTCCCCAATATAGAAAACATATAGACATGAATGTTTGCTGGTGCCCTCGGTGTCTAACCAAAGGTTATTTTATCCCAAAACATGAATAAAGCCTCCTTAAGGGGAGATACACTAACCAAAGTGGAAAATTCCTGTCCACATTTGTACATGAGCAGAACCTGCTCACAGTAAGTGGTAGCACATGGAAAGAACCTGGCAGTGCCGAGGGATGCCATAGGATGGGAGCCTGTGAACCTATTTTTGTGTTTACTGCAGGGATGTTGTTAAGGATGTGGTTGCTAACATCCCACGGTGTTTCCTTTACAAAGATCTGCTGAAGAGGTTTTTCTCTTCCCTCAGGACTCTGATTAACCACATTTCTCCAGAGCAGCTGCAGTTCCTTCTTTTAAGTTCTAGACATTGTGGCCTGTCACTAGATGCGTTCCAGTGCCTGGGGTTCCCAAACTTCAGGGCATTATTCAAATAATCTGGGAGCCATTTAAGTGCAAATTTTCAGGAACACCTGCCCCCTCCCCCAGAACAATTACATCAGTATCTCAAAAGTAGGATCAGCATGTTTTCATGTTTTCTGCATTTTCTCCAGGGGCAGCCAGGGCAGCCAGGGCAGCCAGGGCTATGGCCACTGCAGTGGTGCCTTACTGTCTGTTGTGGATTTTTTTTCTTCCCTTATTCAGCCTCCCAATTGTTCCTTCTTCATGTCTGTGTTGGCCCTGAAAAAAACAAAACTAGTTTAACTAAAACTAAAATAACTGTTCCATGCAAGTTGCTTAGTTTCTTTTTCGTTGCTGTGACAATTATTATGGCCAAACGCAATGTGGGGAGGAAAGGGTTTATATCACTTATGCTTCCAGATCTGAAATCCTTATTGTAGGAATGTGAGGCTGGAACCAGGGAGGAACACGTCTTACCAGCTCCTTCCCAGCTATCTCTCAGGCTTACACTTCTCTAGCTTTCTTATGCAGCACAGGACAGTCTGTGTAGGGAGTAGTGCCACCCACAGTGGGCTTTGTAAGCTCTCCTGATCAACTAATGATTAGGAAAGTCCACCGCAGACATGTTCATATGGCAGTCTGACCTTGGCAATCCTCAAATGCGGCTTTCCTCTCTGAGAACTTTATGCTGTGTCAAACTGACAATTAAAGCTAGCTGTGCATGTGTGTTCGTGTGTGTGTGTGTGTGTGTGTGTGTGTGTACATAGAAGCTTATAAGAATTTAATAAATGGCTACGAATAGTCACCTTTAAAACTAAAATTTGGTTATCATCTTATTTTCTTTTGTGGAATAAGTGCTAATCTGGGTCTTCCATGTGACAGGTGCAGCCAGATGCACAAGAAATAGACCAGAGAGGCCTGGGAGGGGGAAAGGGTAAGAATTGAGGGTGGTAGAGGTGGAGGAAGCTCTCAGGGCTAGACGCTTGTCTGAACTTGGGGAGGGAGATGCAGAAGGAGTGAGTGCAGGTGAAGAGGTTCAAAGCCAAGTGCAAGTGCAGGCGAACATAGCACCTGGGGCTGTGAGGCCATAGTGCTCCCACTGTCAGGAGGAGGAGCACACTGTTAGGGTGGCCTGAATACTTTTACCTCTTGACTTTACTTATTAGCTGTGTTGAGTACTGGCAAAGGATTGTGAGGAATGAGGATACATGACAGGAAGAGGAAAGAAGGCCACAGTGTCAAGAGAGATACAAGGGGGAACAGACATATGAAGGTGGTTTGGGGGAACAGAAGGACAGTCAGGAGAGCATTCACCAACAGACCATGAGAGAGTGATGTGGGGTGGGGATCCGGTGAAGAGTGAATAAAAAGTCTGGACTGTGAGTGGAAGGGACTGTGCTGTGTAGACCTTGAGAGGGAATCAGGCTGAAGAAGGATGGGTGCCATTTGCTCACGAGAAATGGAGGATAGTTCCTCATTCCCACAACCCCAGGAAGGTAC
Organism: Psammomys obesus; assembly: GCF_907164565.1. Classification (NCBI taxonomy): domain Eukaryota; kingdom Metazoa; phylum Chordata; class Mammalia; order Rodentia; family Muridae; genus Psammomys; species Psammomys obesus. The sequence continues at coordinate 15,268,082 of NW_026591086.1, read as the reverse complement.
GTGGAAATTTAATGTTAAAAAAACACACAGTATTTCTTCAGCAGAGTGACTTGTTTTTCTGGGTCCATCTTATCACTTGTAGACTTTCAGTACAGGGGGCATGGGATCCTAACGAAAGGCTTAGGTGAGAAAGTTGGAGGGCGAGTGCAGGAAGCAGTGCTTTTAAAAGCTCCTCAGTCCATGCTGATGTGCAGCCTGGGTTTAGCTGCTTGAAGGCACCAAACATGTTAGCAGAGGACGCAAGGGACTTGTGAACAAAATGTACATTTGCCTACATAGATATTAGAATCATCTGAAGGCGTGGACACTGTACAGGGCACTTCAAAGTGCTGAAACTCTAACATTGAAATAACATGAAAATTGCACCTTCAGTCTCGCTTTGTTTGCTTCAAAGGCCATAATAAAAACATTTGCTTTGCCACACCAAAATTATGGGAAGACCTACTTTCTGCTCTCGTCTCTCAGCCCTCGACTGTAGGTAGGGTTGAAAATGGGCTTCTGGTTCTCAAAAGACCCACAGATACGTGAAGCACAAATACAGAGGACAGAGCCAAATACAGTTATCCTCAGCATCCACACTGGGTTGCTTCAGGAGCCTCTTAACTACCAAAGTCCACTGATGCCCAACATGTTATCTAAAATGGTGCAGCGTTTGAATATAACTTACGCACAAACTCGTGTGAACTGTAAGTCATTTCTAGATTGCTTACAATGTCTGACATAACAAAGTGCAATATAAAGAGTTTCTCTACCATTTCATTTGGGAAATAATAACCAGAAAAGAGTATATACATACTCAATACAGATTCGGATTTTTTTTTTTTCTGTAATAAGGGTTGAACTCAGGGCCTGAGTCACGCTAAGTAAATGTGCTAATGATATACCTCCACAGTCTTCTTAGTTTTTATTTGGGGACAGTGGCTCACTCAGTTGCCTGGGCAGTTCTTGAACACGTTTACCTCAGTCTCCTAAACAGGTGGTATTAGAGACTTGTCCCAGCTTAGAAAAAAAAAAAAAAGTCTCTCTGCACTTTGTTGAATCTGCAAATGGGGAAGCCAGAGATATAGAGGGCCAATGTAACCTTGTTAAGTAAGGGTTTGCTTCAAAGAGCCCTCATTATATATCCCATGCCTTGTGTTAGGAGGGTCATTGGTACAGATCTGTCATAGAGCAGGGCAACTCATGGCACATTGAAACATCTCTGCTCAAACCCATCTTCCTGAGAGCGGAGAGTCAGGACACTTAGTTGTGAGGGCAGGGACTTTTCTAGAGAGAAGAGATGCCATCTGCTGAGATACAAACTGTACAAAGATAGGCAGCAATATTTGGACAGGGTAGTGGCTCCATCATTTTGAGATGCGTCAACCCAGTTTCTTTTGCCGTTGGGGAGTTTCTTTGCTGAGCTGGAGAATGCTGTCTCCTTGTCTCTGAGGAGTTCTTACATCAACTAGAATAATCACCCTTGTCCCACAAGTGTCCCAGATTAAGTAGCAAAATTGAGTTTGCTATCTAATCACTTGTGTTCATAAGACAGGAAACCGTTCCAGGCTGAGGTCAGCAAGAGATGTAACCACGTAGCAGGGGCATTGAGGTGGCCAAGTGACTGTTATTGCTGGCCCTGAAGATAGATGAAGGAGTTACCCGTCATCAAATGTCACTGAAAAACACAGGAGTAGTTCTCCCATGGAGTTTCCAAAAAGAAATGTAGTTTTACTGGCATCTTGATGGCACTATGGTTCTAACTTACAGAACTGTGTTATTTGTAAGCTACAGCGAATCTGATAATTTGTTACAACAGCTCAGCCGCAGGGAATGAACACACCCTACCCACCATCCAAGCATACGCAATCCACATGTAGAAAAAAGAAACATGGTGCTTCAATAGTGGTAGAATGTTTAATATTAAGAAATTAGTGTCAATATAGTGTGAAGCTGAAGACTTGATTTGGCTTTCACTAAATTAATACCAAAGGCTCTCTTCTGTCTGTCTACGATCCACTTAGCATTTGGTGTCATCTCTCTCCAGTCACCTTGCCTTTCACGGCTCTGGCATTTCTGAAGAATACTGTTATTTCCTGGAATGGCTCCTGTAGTGTTGGGAGGAATCCTCCCCCGAGAAGTTGTCTGTCTTTCTCAGTGCACCCTATCAGAGGTGCTTTGTGCAAACCTGCTTTATTACCTTGGTGTTAGCGTTCACCAGTTCCAACCCAACGCCACAAGATTCATTCTAACCTTCCTCTCTTTCTTACATTCAGACCGTTTTTCCTCGTGTTTTTTTTTTTTTTTCACTTGTGAGGGTATCAGCTTAACCCCTATTAAGAGGATGAAATTGTTTCATCATCGTGAGTTCATATTATTATGAGAAACAACTTTAAAAATGGCAGCACAGTTTGTATTTGGTTGTGTTTTGTCTTGCAGGATTCTAGTCAGTCTGTCTATCTATCTGTCTATCTATTTATCATCTAATCTATTTATTCATCTGTCACCATCATCATTATCATCATCTTCTTTTTGTTCCTCTCTTTCTCTAATCTGTCTCTTCCTTCTTTTCAGTCTGGGAGCTAAGGAGATGTAAAAATAATTAAAACATGATGGAAGAGACGAGTCATTGGCAAAGCAGTAGAAAGCAATAAGGAAGGTTCAATAAATTACAGCAGATGAAAGAACACACCTTATTGAATTAAAGCAACTGGCTTCCAGCCTGAAAAGGTGTGTAGGTGGCAAATGGTTGTTAGGGAGTAGGTCTCATTTTCTTTGGTGGTGTAGCCACTGGTAAACTTCTCACGCTCTAGAAAATAACTCCTACACATGCTCAATATACCAACAACACTGAATAAACTCATTAGGTCAAAAAAAAAAAAAGGACATGAAAGTAGGAGGAGGCTTGCTGGGAAGAAGTGGGGCCAGAGGGCAACGAAATTGTCATAGTTGATGTTAAATTTAAGCAAATGTTTTCTCAGTAATAATATGAACGAATAGTATAATGAAAGTTACCACTGTAAAGATAAAAAATAAAATTGAGTAAAAGAAAAAGATTTTTTTTTGCTGTTCAACTCTTTTTTTAATTTGTTTTTTATTTTTTAATTTATTTTTTATTTTTTTTTACATTTTATTCACTTTGTATCCCCCCATAAACCCCTCCCCCTCCCCTCCCAGTCCCACCCACCCTCCCCCTTCTTCATGCATGCCCCTCCCCAAGTCCACTGATAGGGGAGGTCCTCCTCCCCTTCCTTCTGATCTTAGTCTATCAGATCACATCCAGAGTGGCTGCATTGTCATCTTCTGTGGCCTAGTAAGGCTGCTCTCCCCTCAGGGGGAGGTGATCAAAGAGCAGGCCAATCAGATTGTGTCAGAGGCAGTCCCTGTTCCCATTACTATGTAACCCACTTGGACACTAAACTGCCATGGGCTACATCTGCGCAGGGGGTTCTAGGTTATCTCCATGCCTGGTACTTGGTTGGAGTATGGGTCTCTGGGAAGACCCCTGTGTTCAAATCTTCTGGTTCTGTTGCTCTCCTTGTGGGGTTCCTGTCCTCTCCATAACCTACTATTTCCCACTTCTTACATAAGATTCCATGCACTCTGCCCAACAGTTGGCCATAAAGTCTCAGTGTCTGCTTTGATAGTATGCAGGGCAGAGCCTTTCAGAGGTCTCTGCGGCACGTTCCTAGGTTGTTTTCTGTTTTCTTCTTCTGATGTCCATCCTCTTTGCCTTTCGGATGGGGATTGAGCATTTTAGTCAGGGTCCTTTCTCTTGATTAGTTTCTTTAGATGTACAGAAAAAGATTTTTAAAGAGAATAAAATAGAAGGCTTTCTTTTTTAAATTAATTTATTTTTTATTAATTACAGTTTATTCACTTTGTATCCCAGCTGTAGCCCCTTCCTTCATTCCTTCCCAGTTCCACTCTCCCTCCCTCTTCTCCACCCATGTCCCTCCCCAAGTCCACTGATAGGGGAAGTCCTCCTCCCCTTCCGTCTGATCCTAGTCTATCAGGTCTCATCAGGACTGGCTGCATTGTCTTCCTCTGTGGCCTGGTAAGGCTGCACCCCTCCCCCCCCCCTTAGGGGGAGATGATCACATAGCCAGCCACTGAATTCATGTCAGAGACAGTCCCTATTCCCATTACTAGGGAACCCACTTGGACACTGAGCTGCCATGGGCTACATCTGTGCAGGGGTTCTAGGTTATCTCCATGAATGGTCCTTTGAAGGCTTTATTTTTGATATCAGTATGATCTATTTTTTGTTTTTACTCTTCTGACCTCTCCTCTTTGGGGCTTAGTTTACCAGCTTATATTTTGGCTTTAATGTAGTCTATGGAAAGAGGTATTTTTGGTATTTTAGGAAACTCCTCCCCCGACTATTTCTGAAGGGTTCTTCACTTTGGATGCTGACGGTTTTCAGCCTTTTCCATTCTGGCTTGATTTTATGCACTTTTGGCAGAAATATCTCATACAGATTTCATCACTGGCATTTTATCTTCTGTTTCTTCAAAGTCACCATCGTTGTCACCATCATCTTCACCTTCACCAGCATCAAGTTTTCCTCTTCTCTGTGGAGTTTTGCTGCTACTTCCAGGGCTCAGTCACCCCCTGGATGTACTTCAGAGCTTTGAGTTCTTCTCTTTAGCTTACCATGTCGTTCCTCTCAGCTCCTAAGTCTGTCCACTCTCACGCCCGGGGGGGCCCTCTGCTTCTACCTTGAGCCCACAGATGCTGTAGATTTCAAAGCCCCAGAAAGAAACCATCGGCTGTACAGACTTTAACAAAGCTGCCAGTGTTGACTTCATTGGCCTACCTTTGGAATCCATCGTCTCTGCCTCAGTGATGTACAATGGATCCTGATCCATTGTACTGACTGTTCTTGGTCAAGGCTGGTGCTTATCGACCACCTGAAGTGACAGTCTTCATCAGCATTTAGTTGGCAATGAAAAAGGTAGTTCCGGGCCCTCAGGAGCCTCCTGTCCATATCCATTGATATGGAGTTGTGACTCACACTTTGGTGGAGGTAACTGCCTGTCAGTGAACTGATCTGCAGGGCAGAATCAGGCCTGGATCACAAATACACTATGGTTGCTTGTTTTCTTTTCCACCACTTAATATTTCACCTCCAGTTTTGAAAAGCTTTTATATCAAATTATAAGATGCATGGCAGTGCATGCACTTTTAAGAAATTAACCGGAAGCATGTTTGTATGTATGTATGTATATATGTGTGTGTGTTTATGTAGGTATGCATGTATGTACGTATGCATGTATAGAAGATGTTAGCTCTGTATATCCATGTATGTTTCTCCTCATACATGTGTGCATGGGTGTATGTAGGGGTGCCAGATGGTGATGTCAGGTGTCTTTCTCACTCACCTTTCCACTTAATTTTGAGGCAAGTCCTTTCACGGAACTGGAGCTCGCTGATTTGGCTAGATTAGGTGGCCTGCAACTGCCGGGAATTCTCTGATCTCTGAGTCTCCAGTGCTAGGATTGTAGCTGTGAGCTGCCCTGCCTGGCATCTTGATGTGGGCTCTGGGGATCTAAACTTGTGCTTGTTCAGTAAACGCTCATTGACGGAGGCATCTCCTCAGCACGGGAAAAACCTCTTTTGAACAGAAAAATTACTTTTTTTTTTGTATCAACTCCAACTTCATCTCAAGGATTGGAGTCAGAAAGCCAGGACCCTGATATTTTGACATGCAGTGTCTTAGGTGTGAAGAAAGCACTTAACCATTAATACTGAGTAGGTCACTGCGTAGTACTCATCAGGCTGATGGCTCCTGCTTTGCATGCCTTGATCGCTGTGTATTTTACTCTTTCTTCTAGCTAGACCATAAAGTTCCTGAACAAACACGAGCCTTAATTAAGTCTTCACATCCTTCAAGCAGATGACCATGGCCCAGGAGATGGCCATACAGTTCCAGCACATATAGTACCTGGTGAATCTGAGTGCAAGTCTATGGACAATGTGTCCTTGATTCACTATTTTATCTAAGCTAATTTTTCCTTTCAGTACTAGGGGTTGCCTTCAGGACCTCATACATGCTAGGCAAGTGATCAACCACTGAGTAATGCCTCCCAACTTTACTCAAAGTACTTTTAAAAATTAATTAAATAATGACGTTAATCAGTTAGATACAGATCGGGTTTCATGTAACCCAGGCTGGCTTCAAACTTGCTGTGTAGTCAAGGATGGTGTTGAACTCCTGATGCTTTTAAACTTCTCTTCTAAGTACTTGGATACAGGAATGTACAACCGTACTTGACTTATGTGGTGTTTGTGCCAGAGCCCAAGCAACTGTGCATGCTAGGCAAGCATTCTGCCAACTGAGCTACATCTTCAGACTGTGGAAATTGTATATCACAGATTCTGTGTTTAAAAAGAAAAAGCAATTCCTTCCATATCTTGGAAAACATCCCTGCATCCCTGTTCTGCTCTTGCCCAGACTGCATTTCCTAGAGCTCTCATCCCAGCTGAAAGCCTTTCTGACTTTTCTTCTCTACTGTAGTTAGGAAGACGACAGTCTTTCAAACATTGTACACAGATATATAAGATGATAGCTCAAGCAAGGAGGAGGACCCTGGGTAAGATGATCAATCCACATTCAGAAAGGCAAATGGGACAGACATGGGAAGAGGGAGAAAACAGGGAACAGGACAGGAGTCTACCACAGAGGAACTCTGAAAGACTCTGACAAGCAGGGTATCAAAGCAGATACTGAGGCTCACAGCCAAACTTTGGCAGAGTGCAGAATCTTATGAAAGGGGGAAACCTTGAGGGAACAGGAGTTACACAAGGAGAGCAAAGAACCAAAAACTCTGAGCCCACGGGTCTTTTCTGAGACTGATACGCCAACCAAGGACCATGTATGGAGATAACCTGGAACCCCTGCAAAGATGTAGTTCATGGCAGCGCAGTATCCAAGGGGGTTCCTTGGATAAGGGGAACAGGGACTGTCTCTGACATGAACTCAGTGTCTGGCTCTTTGATCACCACCTCCTGAGGGATGGGGCAGCCTTACCAGGTCGCAGAGGAAAACAATGCAGCCAGTCCTGAGGAGACCTGATAGGCTAGGGTCAGAGGGAAGGGGAGGAAGACCTCCCTATCAGTGGACTTGGGGAGGGACATGGGAGGAGAAGAGGGAGGGAGACTGGGATTGGGAGGGAATGAGGGAGGGGGCTACAGCTGGGATACAAAGTGAATAGACTGTAATTAATAAAAATTAATTAACTGATAAAAAAGATGATATCTCTATCTCTCTGGATAGAACTCAGAATACGGTACTGTGACTGGTGGCTTTTTCATCCATCTCCTTTACAACTGAGATTCTGAGTGCTGGCTCTGGTGCTTATAGACTATAGTATCATAACCACATTATCCTTAGGGAAAAGATGCTTGGCAGGTACTCAGTGGAAATATGGGTAGCACAAGTGATATAAAAGGATTGTAACAGTGTAAGTGTGCTTCTCCTAATGTGCCTGACCTCATTGTGCTTTCCTGTATGAATATGAGTAGACTCCCAGAATAAAATCCCTTCACTTCCTTTGTTTAAGGGAAGTGGTGCTCTCTTTCCTGCTGCAGGTAATAAATATTTCTCTCCTCTTTCCACAGTTGCTTGTGCTTGTTTTAGCTTTGCACTCACCACGGAGGTGCACCCACTGAGTTTGCTTTCATCATCAACAAATCCGTGAGAAAACTGGCTTCTCGTGGAACCACAGAAAGATTCTGAGACTTCTGTTCCACTCTCCTTCGGTCCATCTCAAGCACCCACCACACGGCTGGAGCTTCACTGCCTATGTTCTACATGTGGTTTGTGAGGTATGCCCCAGTGGAACTCTCTGGATTTTCCAGATTGTCTCATAACCATGGCCTTAGTGTTCTCTGACCTGATTTTTCCTAGTGTTGCTGGTTCTGAGCATGTAAGGAATGTAGACCGCTGGCCTCCCTGCTCAGTCTGCTGGCTCCACTAGAGTTCATCCATATTAAGGAAGGAGGCCTCTGTCCACATCTCCATGTATGTTGCAGCTCAGGCTAGAACACTAACCAAGTATTACTAAGACCCTTCACACTTAACTAAGGTACTTGGAGAAAGGAACAGGCCTGGGGCTCTATAGCATCAAGAGGATGGATCTGGAAGCACTTTCATCCTGTGGTTTCAGGTAGTGAAACTGATTGTGACCACTATTTTCTGTCCTTTGTCACAGACGGCGGGAAATGCCATTGCCTTGGGAAGGGCTATGGTAAAGGCAGTGTCTATGAAGTGGAACTCGGGGACTGGGTACGAGTACTGAAATAATGTGGGTAGTTGGCAACAAGATCCAGATTATAAGCAGGAGTTATTATGGACAGTTTTGCTGACAGATGTAGAGTTAAAGGCTTGGTGTCAAATGCTGTGTGAGGGGAAGCTGGTAGGACAGAGAGGCAAGCAATCAAAAGTAGACAGTAGAAACAAGAGCACGCTGGGAAGTAAACACCCCCCAGCTGTATTGCTTTGCAAAGGTACCATAGTCAACTGCACATCCCCCAGCTGTATTGCTTTGCAAAGGTACCATAGTCAACCGCAGGCTCATTTTCCTTCAGCTCTTCCTAAAACTGGTATAGCCTGAAAGGTTCAAGGCTCTCAAAAGGGAAAGGCATAAGACAAGCAGGAAAAAACCAAATGGGCTATATATCTGGTCCATCTTAATTAACCAGGTCCTAGAGATGCAATCATTTTCCTGGTACTAGGAGGAACATATTGTATGTGTATGTACTAACACAGGGAACACGGAGGACATGGCAGATAGCATCTTCCATAGCGGTTTCAGGGATAAGATCTCGTTTATGGGTATGAGCTCTCATGGCAGGCTTCAGAGGTTCAAATTCCATCTTTGCTCACTTCTAACCACATGGTGGTTAACCTTAGAGTTCAAGCTCCTTATATATAAAGCAGAAACAACAACACAATTCATTTTTTTTTTATCATTTGGGGAATATTAAATGAGTTAATATAAAATGAACTTAGAATAATGTCTGTCATATACTGAGTATAAACCAACAAATATCAACATCCTTTTATGTTTTATGACTGGATAAATACAGAATCCTTCTGTGCGAATTCTAGAGTGAGGAAGTACTAGCTCAAGAGTGGTCTCCAGATCTACCATCATCTTCTTGGCCTTGAATAATCTATAAGAAACTAAGTAGAAGTTAGATATACGTTTCTTGATGCAAGGCCTCATATCCTGGTGTTATTTCTTCTCTTTTCCTTTCTTATAGTTTGTTAAAACTACCCTGTGTCAAGTCGTGAACCCTTGGAGATCTGACAGCTCTACAGGATAAAGGCACGTGGACGAAAGGATTTGTGGTGGCTGATTTTATAGGTCGACTTGGTTACATTATGGTGTCCATGTGGACATGCACCAGTCAGGATGTTGCTCTGACACTAGTATTTAGATGAGACTAACATTCAGACTGGGAAAATTTGGTAAAGCAGGTGTAGGTGAGACTCGTTTAATGAGCTGAAAGCCTTGGGAGAAACCAGACAGGTCCTCATAGGAGAAAGCTAATTCTGCTTCCAGAATGCCTTTGAACTCAAGCCTGCAGTGTTAACTCTTGCTGGACTTCTTGGCTCAACTATTGAACTTGTCAGCCCCCCTCCCAATTAAGGCTATTCCTTAAAATAGATTTTTCTTTGTACATAAGTGTGTGTGTGTGGTAACGTCCACACACGCATTGTATTTGTTTTGTTTCTTTAGATACACTGTCAACACTTTCAATGATTAACTATCTTAACTTTCTTCCTTAACACTTCCACTGTGACAAAGGCTCAACAGTCTTTGCAGAACTGGGGATCAAACCCAGGGCCTTGTGCATGCTAGGCAGAGGCTCTTTCATGAGCTGCCTGGCAGCCTGGGGCTCAACTTTAAAGCAGGAACAATGCAAACAATTCCCAACACTGTCAGGGAACCTAAAAGTAGAGGTATTTCCTGGGCCCTGTTGGCATATGGTAGGATTTATTTTCTCCTTCCTTGAAACTATACATGGTACGAGTAGAAACAGATTTTGTGACTGGAAATTACCAGATACATTTTTTTTTTTTAACAATCTGGGTTAGTGCTTGGAAATCACATGTAAATAAAAGTGGCCTTTGCGTGATTCTATGCGTGTGCCTTGAATTCCATAACTCACCTGTTTATCATATTCACCCTAACAGCAAAGGAAACACAAATCATGGTTCCCTAAGAATATAAAAGGAAACAAAAATCAAAATTTCTCTGCAACATCCAGCAGGAAAGCCAATCAGAAGATTGCACCAGGGACAGGGAAATCAATCAGCATAAAATCAAAGTGGTTTTCATCTCTACATTTTGTGTGAAAGATTTTCATCAGTAACTTTGGAGCCGTCATTGTTCCCACACAGGTAGAATTCACATTCTTGCAGATGGAATAAAGCAACGAGAATGCGGGGGACAAGGTGGACTTTGGAAAATAAACGAACTCCGTCTGAAGTACGATAAAATAACCAAATGGTTTTGGTTTATACAATGCAGGCCATTGTTATGGGGCTACTGTCTTCTCTGCATGAAAATGTAGGAAGCTTGTAGTCACTGACAGAAACTGGTCACCATAGTTTGTTCCCTTTTATTGTTGGTGTTTTGACGATCACTTATCTTCCTCCGTTCTTCCCTGTTCCTCTGGTTTTGGATCACCTCTGGAGATACGGGGCTGCAAGAAGCAGAGGCTGTGATTCCACGGGTTGAAACGGGATCGGGGAGCCAGGTAGTCCTTGCTGTGACTAGAAAAAGGAAGCCTTCAGGAGAAGAACGGTCAACAGGAAGGGGTTAAGGAAGGCGGACCAGCAAGGACCATGACCCTTTTTTTCAGCAAAGGCAGAAGCAACAAGAGCTGGTTCAGTCTAGAGGTGAGTGTTGGCTGACGGAGGGGTGAAGGAGGACACCAACACAAGAGAGCAAAGAATTTGGGGTCTAATCTTCAACCCGATTTTAAGGAGTGATATAAGACACACTATGTTAGTTGTTTATCTGCTGAGAAGGAACTTGGGTCAGGAAAGATGTGTTTTGGCTCATGATTTCGAGATCCGGCATGGTAAGGAAGGGAGGCTACATGTTGATATTTTGGTAGCAATCTAGGAAGTAGAGAGATTGGGCTATAACTAATAAAGCTCACCCCTCCCCAGATCTCCTTCCTTTAGTTAGGCTTCTCCTCCCGTGGGGGGCCTGGATTGTGCAATCAGGGAAGCCAGCATGGCGCTAGAGTGAGGTGGAGACTGTGTCTTTCAAACATTGGAAATCTCTCTCAATGAGATTGGCGGGAATAAGGATTGCTCCCTCCTTGTTCTGTGCTACTGTGCCCCGACACACATAGTCTCGACTCTCTACCTCGGCAGTTCTCGGCATAGTCACATATTCTGGCCTCTGGAATTCCTCCCCATGAAAATGAAGCATTGTCAGTATTCCAGCCCCAACCAATGATACATACCCACCATGGAATCCCATCCCACTTCCCCAAGGTTGATACAGCCCTTGTTCACCCAGAATAAACTGGCACGGCTGTTATACCAAATATCCAATGTCGTCTAAGAGTTGTCATTTCGCAGGAAATACTCTGAGCTAAAAGGCTGTAACACTTGAAGAATTGCTGTAAAGAAGAACCCCACCCCCTCTCCCCTCCTGACTGGGATCCTGAGACTCCCTCATTCAGGCCCTATCCTTCTCAGCCCAATGTTCGGGGAGCCTGTAACCCATGAGAAAGGAAGTAGAGCTTGGTACCACAACCTCCCTAAATGTTCTACAGTCTTTCAGATGTCACGGCCAGTAGGAGACTAAGGGGGACATTTAGTAATAATATTATGATATATGCTAAGGGCCAGCAAGAAAGGTGAACCATTGTTTACCAGAATTAATGTCTTGGGATAATTATGCAAAGAGTTCTCACGGGCTTTGTGACAGATGCTTGGAATAAGGTGAGGAGGATGGGAAATAAGATGGGAATGAATCCCTCACCGATAGCAGAGCTTTGGGGCTAGGCGGGTGCTCAGTAGGGATGACTGGTCCTCCTGGTTGCTGTGTCTAGATATTTCAGCGATCAGCCTTCAGGGAGACTATTCAGAAAAGGAGTCTGGAGTAGGGTTTCCAGACCATGGCATTCTTTGTGTTTTGGCTGGATAGTTGTTTGTTTTGGAACGGGCCTGTGCATCATTAGCTGTATTTAAGACCTCTGCTGACAGAGTCCAGTGTACCTATCACTTAGTTTCTACATTACTAAGCATTTTCCAGGATGGAAAAATTGACCCTGTCTATATTTGACTAGTTTGAAATCTCCCACTGGGCTAGGATTGTTATGGGAGACACTGATACTCTGCAGTGATCACTGTGTGGATTGGGTGAACAGACACACAGATATAAAATCTCCTAGGCACCTCTGGAAACTGTCCCCTCTGTATCTCCAGGACCTTAGTCTCAGCTGCAACTGCCTGTCTTAGGTTGTTTTCTGGTTGCTGTGATAAAATACTCTGACAAAAGCAACTTAAAACACACAGAGCTTATTTTGGCTCACAGTTCAAGGTAGACCATCCCTCATTGTGGGGAAAGTCAAGGCGGCAGGAGCTCAAAGCATTTGGTCACATCCAGTCGGGAGGCCATGAGGTTTAATGGCCTGTGCAGCTCACCCTCTCTTTCTTCTACCATCCAGCGTCTCTTCTCTGAGGATGGGTGGCTCTTTACACGCAACACTTAATCTAATCCAGATGAATGCTCACAGGCATTCTCCAAGTCCTGTCTCCCTAGTGATTCTAAATCCGGTTAAATTGGCACTCAACAGTTGTTGCTTTCACCTTAACCTGGACCATTCCTTGCCCTCTTAACTGTCTACCCCTTCTATGCATGCCAACATCTGCCCTCCAAACTATTGTCACAGTGATCTTTTAAAAACAGTCCATCTTGTGCCTAACCCTTGGGGGCTTTCCCATTTTCTCAGGACAAGAACAACATGTCTCTCTGCCTGCTGAAGCCCTATATGGTCAGACTGTCTGTGGCCTCTACTTCCAGACCTTTCAGAGAAAACGACTCACCTTCCATGTTCATTCAAGTAGGCCATGATTTCTGCAGCCACATGTCCTTGGCACATGTGTCCTTGTGTCCGATTTATACCCTCCTCAACATCTTTTCCTTGTGAGATTATAGACACCCATCAGTCCACTCAAGGATCACTTCCTCCAGGAAGCCTTTTCTCATCAGTGAGAAGGATCCAGGCTGCCCATCTGTGTGATCATCACTGCCAAGAACTCCTTGGTACCACTTATCTTGATAATGATTTTATGCTAATGAGTATATTACCACTGTTCCTCTTCTCTTCCAGGTTATAGAGTAACAGGAGGTATACTCTGATGAACTTTCTCCCCTTTCCTTTTCATCCCTCACACCTTCCGGATTCTTCCTCTTTCTGTCGACACAATCTGCCAGGAGACTGCTGTGCGACTTGTGTGGTCCTGGGATTCCTAAGACATTTTCAGTAATTTATCTTCTAAGCGCTCTCTCTTGCCAGTGACCTCCTCTCAGCTGGCAGCACCCTCCTTTCTATGGGCCAAGAAGTCTTTCTAAGGAATGTGAACTGCTGTCCAGACGGCACCCAGAGTTCTCTTGGAGGGCCTCCTCAAAGGTGAGGGGAAAGCCCCTGCCTTCTGTATAAAGCAATGGGATTTTTGAGCCTTCTTGTCACATCGCAGCTGGAGAAGTACTGCTCAGGGCTCTGACCAGCATAAATGCTGATGTAAGAGACTCACAATGTGGCTTAAAAAAAGGAGGAAAATCTAACTCATTATAGTGCAAAATGTTTCCAACAAACTCTCTCTAGCAGGGGTTTTAGTGGTAGGCAGAAGAAAGTAGATTTAATGATAATTGCTGATAGTGGTGTTGCCGGCAGGTCGTGACCCTGTCTGGCTCCACAGTTTCTGGTTTGTGGTTCCATCCCAAGTCTGTAATGGCATATAAGATAATAGACCACTTTTCCTGCCCCTTCCTCCTTGTCACTATTTTTGTTTTTTTTTAAGGCAATACATGGAATTTACAGGATCTAAGCATGTCCGAAATAATTGTGCATCACACAATAGATTGTTGTGGATCCAAGAAGTCATACCTCATGTGCATCTTAAGACCCTTTCCTCTACTTCAGACAAACTCTTCATGTTTCCATTTTCTCTTCTTTCCATCTCAGTATCAGAGGCTTTTGAAACTCGCTGCTTCTGGACAAATGCTTTGGGAATTGCTATACACCAAAAGACACCGAAGACATAAACTTTTACTGTGTTGAAAAAGGCAGTGCCGGGAATACAGAGCTTACCCTCACCAGGCTAGAGTAGCAGGGGATTTGGTACAGCTCTCTGTGGGTGGAAGGCACCTTCTCACTTTCATCACTGCATCCCATTGACACTTGGGGGATACAAAGAGAAAAATCTGAACCCTTAGGCAAAGACGCCAGAGAGTTCTTCACCGGGTTGTCCGTGTCACCAGGATCTCTAGTGTAGGCACCTGGGGCCATGTTCCTGTTTGTTCTGCAAACTCAAGGAAAGAATGCTCACTGGAAAAACACTCATAAGAACTCATTGGGGGATTTGGTTGTTGCCAGGGCAACTTGTTGAAACTTTGCGATTGGTTCTTGGGACTGGGCCTGTTGCATCTGCTTTGTTCAACACTATCTTCCTAGAGCCCGGCAGAGTGTTTAGTACTTAATGTTCCAAGTAAATATCTTTTGATCTTCTTTGTGCATAGCAAGTAATCACAACATGGACTGGGGAGGGAGCCCTCTCTGGTAGGCGAAAGTATGTAAAATGAGGACAAATCATCACAGAGCTCATGTTGCCTTTACAAATATTTCTTCTTCGATTCTGCCCTCTTTCCCAGGCTGTTTGTCTTTAAAATGCTGTCCTAAATGGTTGCTTTTATTTCCATGGTGCAGGTACAGAATAAAGCTCATAAAACTTGAGCTTCTCTGGAATCATTGAGTGAAGCTATTCAATTCTTGTTCTGTTTGAAAAGATCCCTGCCTCCATGGGCTCCTGCCTGTCTGAGGCTAGACAGTATTGATGGGAGAAAAGCTGCGGTATAGAAAACATCACAGGCGAATATGGTGAACAAGTTCTTTCTGGAGAGAGATGTAAAGCAAAAGGTAACTGCTTAAAGAAAGTGGCTGGATTTACTAAGATTATCGACTTTTAATCTGTGGAAACAAGTTACAATTTTTTTTTCTTTTGGATTGAATGTAATGTACACAACCACAATCCCAGCACTTGGAAGTTAGAGGTAGGAGGATAATGAATTTGAGGATAGCCTGAGCTATTATATTAAGTTCCACATTGGCCTCAGCTGTATAGTGTGATACTGTCTTAGTTAATTAACTAGTTAATTAATATTATTCTTGCCTCTCATAGCCATGGGAAAAGAGAGGTTTTAGTCCTAGAAGAATTTTCCAGAAGTTTGTGATGGAAAAGTTTCATGTTTTCCATCTTTATCCATCTTAGTCTTTCTACACTAGTAGATGGTAGATATTATATCGGGTTTATAGTATAATTTCTTTCTTAAGAAACAGAGCCATTGCCAAGTACAGTGGCACAGCCTGTAATCCCAGACTTTATCTTAAGGAGGCAGAGACAGGCAGATCTCTATGAGTTTGAGGCCAGACTGATCTACAGAGTAACACTCCAGGATAGCCAAGGCTGCACCGAGAAACCCTATCTCAAAAACAAACAAACAATCAAACAAACAAACAAACAAACAAACAGAAAAACAAACAATAGAGCCATCAATTCAGCACTAATTAGACACTCAGCTTTTCAGAGTATAAAGAATGAAAATGTCTGTAGAGCTAAAATATTTAAGACTAATGGTGTAGGCAAAGGGGCAGCATCTTACAAGAGAAAACAACCAGACCATAACTCTGCTCTGCAGCTCAGAGCCTCAGCCATGGCCTTTGCCACTCGGGCTACATCTGCTTTCGGCATCAGTTGCTTCCACTTATGTCTCTCGCCTAACTCCCTGTCATTCTGGCAGAGCCACATTCACCCTCAGCCAATCCACACGAGCAAGTACATGGGCGTGCTCGATCGATCACATACTTCCGGGGCTCCTCTTACGATCCCCATCTTGTCTTCATGATCTTACAAAGCCACCCCACTCTCTTGGGGGCATGGATCATTAATGGCTAATTTGATACCTGTCATTGTCCACTCTCCCATCCCCCTAATGTTGCCCCCTAACATGATGATGTCCTTTTTATAGCCCAGTATAGATCTAGAAGAAAAGCTGTAGGGAAACATAAGTAACACAAGTTTGTGTGTCTGAGGCAAAGAAAATCCAAGTAAGTTCTGAGTTATTAAATGCTGCATAGAATCTACATCCTTACTTATCATTGACTGCAGCAGTATTATTTGTAGACATATGGGCATCTTGCCTGTGTGCATGTCTGTACACCGAAAATGTGCCTGGTGTCCACAGAAGCCAGAAGAAAATATCAAATCTCCAGGAGCTGGAGTTTTAGATGGTTATGAGCCACCATGTGGGTACTAGGAAACAAACTGGGGTCCTCTGGAAGAGCAGTCAGGACTCTTAACCTCTGAGCCGTTTCGCCATCTCCTGCAATGGTGCTCTTGTAGGCCACGAGAAAAGGGAGAAATGCTTCGGACTATATCAGCTTACCAGCTTTGGAGATGTTAGAATATGTATAAACAAAACAAATGAACCAAACATTTATGCCCCTCTTGTCTGCTGTTAGAGCCGGTCACGTGGAGAAGGCTAACACCTACCACATTTCAAGTTTATAAAGTAGGAATTTTCAGTGTTATGAACTACTGTTTTGGCAGCACTGTGTTTTATTATCATTATTATCGTGAGGATTCTACAGGAACTAAAAGCTCTGAGTATGTGATGGCTGTCTTTGTGAGCAGTGAGAGAATTCAATTTAGTGCTCAGCATTTCACCTACCTTCTGGTTTTGTTCAGCTTCTCTGAGCCCATTTATTTAATCTCACAGCCAACTTTCTCTCCATGAGAATCTCCTTTAGAATAATAGCCACTTTTTGGTGCCTCCTACCAGCAATAACAAAAACAAAAACATTCTTACAGCCTGCTGCTGAGTCAGTACTGGCAGAAAAACAGGACTCATTTCCTCCTCCCATCAAGCATGAGGGATTCAAGGCAATGTGTGCCAGCCAGGACATTGCAGCTCTAAGTGACTTCTATTTGTACACACTTGTCAACCTGGTGACATGAATCTGCTTTTAAAGGTGCCTTAAGGTTTACATTCTGCACAAGAACAATACAAATGTTGCTTGCTTCCTCTTTCTTGCTGTATAGTAGCAAAATTTGCTCTGTGAAGGCTATGTGTGCAAAACTGTGGAAGATGATTTAACAACTAGTGCAATCAGTCTCATAAAGAGAATTTTGATGAGATGCTTACTTATCAATCAGTTTGACTTTGAGCCATGAGGCTAGAGGGGTATGGGTGGAGACCATCCCAAGTACCTCTATCAATTTACACAACATTGGCTGTGATGCAATGAAGTGTTAGGGTTTGGCAATCATTCAGGAGGGAGATGATCAATCAAGTTTCTGAGCACTGAATGACATGATCAGGGTATTATTTAAGAATCTTAGACAGTGACACCAGCCATAGGCCCCAGAAACCTTTCGCTTCCTAAATATGCAGAATAAATCCCACAATCCTTTGCACAGTATTCAATTTTTTTTAATCCCCTCACACACACCTGGGAAAGTGTATACACACAGAGGCCCACCCTAAACCCACCATCATGTAGCCTGCCTCTCTCAGTTTTCTTATCCCCGAGCACTTGTTCTGGATGAGTCTTTCCTTCTTTTCCTAGTTCACCTACCAATAGCCTATTCAATCACAAAACTCAGTTGAAACTCCACATCCTCCATAGGCACTTTCCCCATCTTCGCAGTTATTTCCCTTCTAACTCGTACCCTCCGCGTTCTCATTCCCCGCTTGCTTCTTAGTGGAAACCACCCCCACAAACTCCTGGAAGTCAGAGCCTTTGTCCTTTTAATTCTTCACAACATTAGGCATGGTCTTCGCTACATGATCGGTAGTTAGTCAGGTTTATCCGACTTAACACCATCTCCACACCCAGCAAAGCCTTTCAAGGAGAGTCCAGAAAATCTGCCTCTCTTTAGTTAATTTGAGTTTTATATGCACGATCTTTAGAGGCCAAACAGCAAAGACTAGAAGCCTCCCTTTAGCTCTGCTTTTAATTGGAACCTGTTCATACAGGCAGCATTCGTCGCCCTGACATCTTTTCCTGAAAGATTCTGTGTGAGCCTATGATGTCTAAGTGAACGATGTGGTCCCAGTTTCATTGTTCCCTGCTTTTGGAGCTTCTTTCTGCACTTAAGTTCTTGGAACTCCAGGAGGAATATTACAGCCTACTCTGTCAGGAATTCTTTCATTTCAACTCAGATAACAAAGTGGCAGCTCAGACTGCATTGCCGTGTGAAACAGGAACAACACTCAATAGCAAACTGGAAGCTGCATAAGGTTGTGTGAGTTCTAGATGGCTTTCTTTTTTAGGAATGGGAAGACAGACTGAAAGAAATGTCTGTCCCAACCCCGGAGCCTCACCAACCTCTGGCCACCCAATATAAACCACTCTTGATCCTTGAGACTTGGCCTTAAAGGAAACAATTGCATTAGCCAACAGCATGATTCAAACTACAGTCCTTTACCCACAGGAAGCGTTCATTTTAAACTTGATGAAAAGGACAGAGACTTTGATGGCAGGAGGGTGGGTTTGTGAAGTCCATAGAACCAGGGCACAGTGTTACCCAGATACTAACTCTTTGGGCTTTAGTTTCTTTATCTGCAATATGGGGCAGCGGGCTGTTTTGTAAGATTATTAACACAGATTCATGACTACATCTATGAAGAGTATGCTAACTAACTTGGGACATGTTGAATTTAGTGTGAGGAGCTGGCTACTCTTTTAGTGTTCTCTTCTCTGAAGAAGGGAATGGGCGTGAGCATTGCAGGCTTTGTTATGAAGACCATCTCCAAATCTTTTGTATCAACTTTTCTTTTTCCTTCTCAGAGCATGTTGGAAAGTATAAGCAAGCATGCAAGTATGGCATATACATAGTTCAGATTCAACCCCAATGTTATTTCCTGGCGTTCTTCCAAGAGATCTTACTAGTTATCAATCTCGCCACGACAGTGTGCTTTCTGACCACTTCCCCTTTGCAATTAAGGACTGTGACCACTCGCTTACGCACAGACTGAGAACAGCAGCCGTAACCCCAAAGGAGGTCAGAAACTCCCAGCTCTCCCCACCGAGGGGGCTAGCTGAGAACCTGATACCTTGTGTTTTCAGGCTGTGGCTTAGGCTGTGACCATAGGAGCTGGGAACACCCACCAGCACCCATCTCCCCCAGCCCCACTTCCTTGGCTTCAATGCCATTAAACATGTTTGCAGTGTGTTTGCAAATGTTTTGAGTGGAGTTCGGTTTCTGGTGTTTATTGTTGAATTGCTAAAGATTTGGAGAGGAGACAGACAGACAGACAAATAGGCATAAATCTCTGGTAAGATTTGCACATGCTTAGTGTGAACTGGGTGGCCGTGATGTCTGGGTCTGGGCTCTCTCAGAGTCCCAGAATTTAGTCAGCTGTTCTGCAAACAAAACTTATTCTAGACACAGAGTAAGAAGCCTTTATTTGCATAGGAAGCCTGCCAGCCTGGCCTGGAAGATGGTAGGTCACAGCCAGCGTGGTAGGGAGTATTTCTATTCACTCTCTACTTTCATGGACGTGTCTAATGTGGGGGCTGAGTGGTTGGCTAGGGCTAGCTTCCCTCCCGTTCCCAGTTCTCCTGTGTCATTTAAATCCATTACTGTGCCTCTGGTTGCTTGCCCTGTCAGCTTTTCTCAACTTATAGTTTGGAGAGGTAAGATAAACTCACACAGACTCATCTTGGGAAACTGTGGGAGGCTTTGGGAGTGGGGCTGGCTGGGCTCATGACGCAAAGGTCAGATTGCATTGTGCGGTCCACAGGCTTTCCCAGCTGGGCAGGGAGGCTTCCCCATCTGACTTCATCATGGTACCAGTTATGCTCACCCACATACACTTCACAGGGTGGAGGCTGTGCTCCTCTCAGCAGCAGGTGAACGCATACTGTTAGTGCCAGTTTATTAAATGAGAAAATGTGTATAAATGGATCCAATGCACATCATTCGTGAGCATTTTACTGAAAAGTCCCATTGTCTTCATACATAGGTGTATGCTTGCCAGAATAATCGTGCTAGTTTTAATCTTGTCCACTGTGTCTGTTGCATCTGCCGTTTTCTTTTTTCTTAACAGCATAGTGTTCAGCTCATTCGTCATTTACTACCTGGTGCTACCTGGTGGAAATATACAGAGTATTTTATGGAGCCAACATTTTTATTTGAATCGATCCTTGTTTGTTATGTCCCTGTATGTGTTTGTATGTATAGGATGACAAGGATAGCTACCCTGAGAAACCCAGAAGAGCCGTATGCGCAAAGTGTACATGATTTGGGGGTGGCAGAAAGGAGTTCAATTCTACGCATATTATCTTTTAGCAAGCAGACATCTCCATTCAAGATTGATTGCAGTTCCTTAAAGAGGAAGAGAAAAGGATCAAGGAGAGAGAGGAGGAGAGGAAGGAAAAGAAGAAATAGATAAATGAGTAGATAGATGGATGGATAGGTAGGTATTTAGATGATAGATAGATAGATAGATAGATAGATAGATAGATAGATAGATAACATATAGACTATGAATCATTGGGAATGTTATACCTGAAGGGTTGTTGAGCCTTAAGGATGGGAAACTGGCTCCTGAATACCTCTTGTGAGTGAGGACAGTTTGGTGTGGCAGCAAGAGATGGGCTTTTTGTTTCTTTTCCAGTGAAGTGACTCAGCTCCCCAACCCAGAGTCTCTGTAATACTGTACTTCCTTGATAACATCCCTGGGCATACACACCCCATTATAGAACTCCATCTGTCTATGGTGATCTGCTTCCCCATAGCTATCCAAGTGCCTTACTCATGCTGATGAATTCAATGACAACGTTAAACACCAAAGCAAGAGTGGCCTAGACAAATCTTCTCTTGGCAGTTCAGTTTTCTTAGAGATGTAGATCCAGGCCAGGCTAAGGTGGGCATCAGAATAAGTCCTTTATCACTGGCAGGGGCTTTTGGGGTTCTTAAAAGATAGCCCACCACATAACATTCCTAAAAGACAAAAGTTATCATGTATTTGTGGATGATTGATATAATTAGAGTCTCTCCTATTTGAGCGGCATTAAAGACAACATGCCATTCAATTTATGGATAATTTTCATTACCTGAGCAATATGCAGAAGAGGAGTCTTAGGGGACTGATATTTTATTCTCATAGATTCTTGTTTTCATGTGTGTGTGGTATGTCTCTGTGTGTGCATGTTCCCATGTGTTTGGAGGTACATGTGTATGTGAGTGTGGAGGCTGAAAGCTGACACTGATAATATTCCTCAATTGATTCCCACTTCATCACTAATGCAAGGTCCCTTGCTAGATCTGGCCAGTCCTGAGGACGCCTGTCTCTGCCTCCCAGGGGGTTGGATGACGAACAGCCACCATGCCTGGCCATAAATGTGCATTCGGAGGATCCAAATTCAGATTCTTACGCTTGTGTGGCAAGTGCTTTATCTACTGGCCCATCCCCCACCCCAGCCTCCAGCTCCCCTATTTCCATAGACTCTAACAAAACTCTTAGCCTAGACAAGTCTGGCAAGAGCTACTTGAGAACGTAGCCTGATGGTCCTTGAGACTATGCTTGGAAGAATTGGTGTGAGGTCTGGGAATACCTCAGGGATTTTCTGACTCTCCAGAGGAAGGTCAAATCCTGGCCTCCAAAGATAAAATTCATCCGGAAAAATAGGAGAAGATGCAAAGGGAGAGCGATTTCAACTTCTTTGTTTTATTTTGAATAAAGGTATTTATGGACTAAAAATGGCCCCAGCTTGGGCCAGAGAGGTGGCCTGGTATTTCTTCTAGTTCTGTGTTCAGGTAAATAAAGGAGGTTCCCTGCCTAAAGGAACCTTATCTCTACTAAGAAATCTGTGATCCAGGAGAGTTGGAGCTACAGGAAGCATGTATTGGCTTGATAGTACTGCTGTAATGAAATACCACTCATGGGATAGCTGTCTGTCTCAGAATGGAGATAAGAAGCTCAAGATTGCCAAGGCCAGGATGGCTCTAGGGGTGGACCTCACTTTGGGGGTAAGCAAGAGAAGGAAGGAAGAAAGACAGACAGACACAGAAACATGGAAAAACTGGGGTTGGGCTCTCTGGGGTCTCTAATGAAGAAGTGAAGCTGCGGCCCTTCCGAAGCTCAGTGTATTTATTGTGCATAGTCATTGTGTTCTGCTGAACATGGAGGCATGGCTATAACATACACATAAACAAAGAGATTGCTGGCATACAGCTGGATCAAGACGTCAGGTTTAGTTAATCGCCGTAGAAGCAGGTTCTGTACGGAAGCAGTCTTCAGGATGTAAATATCTGGAAGGGTAGGGTAGCCGAAGTGGACATTTTCTGCACACACCATCAACATCCACACCAGGACCAAGATGGAAGGCTTTGCCGTTTCCCTTAGCCTAGCCCGTGAGCCTGAGGCCTCAAGATCCTTGACACGGATGCCAATCCCAACAGTACACAGTCACTCAGGGCTTCCTATACTGCCCACATAAAATGCAAGCTAGGCAGAGCCACAAGAGAGGCTCTGTCTGGGAGCCTCCCCAGGCTTGTAAATGGTAAACGGCATCTTCTAACGTCTACCTCGTTCTCCCTTTGCACAAGCTCGCACCCAATTTTTATCTTCTTTAGGAGACAAATGTCATCTAAGACATTTCAGACTGGGAGCTATTCTAATGCCTTTACTGTAAAGTCCCTACCATCAAATATAGCCACCTTATGAGGTACTGGAGGTTAGCAATGTAAGTTTCGAGGGAACAGTTCTACCCACTATACCTATAAGAGTTGGGGCGAACCCCTCAGGGTTGGCATAGGACACACCCAAACACCAAATTCTCAGCACAAAGTAGATTTATTACCCCAGAGGTTGGGGTGGGGCTGCTTCTGGATCAGACAAGGGCAGAGAGCAGGCAGCAGCAGCAAGTGTTTTTTTTTTTTTTTTTTTTTTTTTTCAGGAGTGGGTTTTTAAGGAACAAAAAAGGAGAGTCTGTGCTAGGGTGAGTTGGCAAGTCCTGATTGGACAGGTTAGCCAGTATAGCCCAATAATGAATTTTGATTGCTAGACCTTGGTGTTTTGATAGTTGGACCTTGATGATCAGCCTCAGGAATGAGTCAGTGTTCAAATAAGGGAATGGACCTTGCGGGGGGGATAGTTTTAGGAATGTAATCTAAGGGTTTAGCAAGGGAGAGGGAAGTGGGAAGAGCAAGACCTGCTGGCGCCATATTTGCCAGCAGGAGCTGTTAGAGAGCCCTTCAATAACATGTATTTATTTCTGACTATGACAAATAGGCACCAGAGTTATTTCCTAACACATAGTGCCTACAGGCCTAGGGCCCTCAACAGTTTTTACCCATGGAAAGAGAGGGACGAGGTCGTCCGGTAAACCCCAGCATGCAATGAGATCATCACAACAGGTCGTAAGTAAGCCTACTCAGTTGCAGCCAGATCGGGCCTGCTCTCCTAAATGCAAGAGAAAACAGAGTCCTGGGTGAGTCTAGACAGGCGGACACTATGAAGCTGGGCAGTTTGGCTGTGGTGGAGCCATTAATTATAATGTGTCCTGATTGCATTTATTTGCTTAAAGTCTTCTTGGTGTTACAAAAACACCCTCCTTGGACATTAGACACCCAGCTGTGAATGGCTTTGCAGCTAAATTCATCTTACCATTGCTGTGGCTACAGGTCTATGGCGAGGACACTCAGCCAGATAAACAGGAAGATGGGGGAGACATGCCATGTCTCGATGGGAAGGGACCCTGGAAGATGTGGGCTCGTCTGGGTCCCGTAAAAAGTGACCCTCCTGAGAACAGTTGTGGGGTAAGTTGAGTGGTGCCCAGGACCAGCTGGCATCTCTTGTATTGATCAGTCAAATGTTCTACAGGTTACTACAGGCACTGATGAACTAAAAGAGAAAGAGATGGATGCTAAAGAGGTAGATAAACTTTCCGCTCATTCCTAAGTGTCTTTTGTTCCTGCCCCAGACTGTGGTGAAGTAGAGCAGGGAACAGCTTGTTTATTTAAGATGTTGTCTATCCTCTGAGCTCATGTGCTGAGCTGGTTCACAAAGTTCTTAAACATGTATTATTCTAGAACTTCTGGCCCAGTGAAAATGAGCTAAGAAACCCACAGTGTTTTAAAAGGAAGCACATGGGCTCGCTTCCTCTCTACTCTGTCAAGAATTCTACTATCTCCTGTTTACCTCCAAAGTCACTGGGTCACACTGAGCCTTGGTGCCTTTTAAATACAGTGTTTGCATCCAAATGCTAGTAAACAGGAGTAAATCTGAGAGGTTTTTTTAGAGACTCATTTTTATTTAAAATTTTGTGTGTATGTGTACTTTTGTGTATGGGTATGTGCATGTATATGTGTGTGTCTGTGTGTGTAGGTAACTGTGGGGTCCAGAAGAGGGCATCAGAGCCCTTGCACCTGGAGCTACAGGAGGTTGTGAGCTGCCTGATGCGAGGCTGGGCATCAGACTCAGGTTCTCAGAAAGAGAACAGTAGAAACTCTTACAACCGACCTGTCGCTCCAGCTCTGTAAATAAGAGATTTAAGAAAATGAATTTAGGTCCATGTGCTGCATATTGGCTGAGGACTGAGGAAATTCAGTTCTTTAGTTGTAATAGGCAAGGGTCTAACGTTCCTTCATCACAACGTTCCTAATTTAGCAGTGTCTAATGACTGTCCTGATGAATGGGACAGATTCAGAGCATCTTGTTGTTGTAGAATATTCCACTGGGAATATATTATACACAATTAAGTGCGGACATTTTTAGAGCAGTTTCACATCATAACTTTTTTCAGGGGCTGAGGAGACGGCTTATCTGGTAGAATCCTTGCTGTACAAACATAAGTTTTGGGGTCCAGGTCCCCAAAACTCAAAACCCTGGGTGCAGTAGTTGCATTTCTGTAACCCCGGGGAGACTGGCAGGTTTCTGCAGTTCCTTGGCCAATCAACCTAGCTGAGTGGATGAGCTCCAGGTTCATGCAGAAACTCACGATTCCACATGCGTGGACACATGAGCACCTGCACCTCTACCCACATGTATACACACCCGTGTGACCACAAACATGCAGCACACACACGTACACACACACACTTAGTCTATATTTAACACCTACGTGCCGATGAAGATTGTTAAGTTTATACAGCAAGACTGGATACGACTTCTTAGACTACACAAACTACCCATCTGAGGGTTAATTTCTTCTAGGATGAGACCGTCCTAGCCTGTCTGTGGTGAGTTTCACAACTGTAACGAAGGAAGTTAGCTTTTGTGGCAGGGGCTTTATCAACCAACTTCCTGCGGTCCAAAATGGCTGGACCACAGTATGTGGACCTTAGAAATGCTAATTTTTTTTGCAAATATGAAAGAATTCAATATTCATACAAATGGGTTTACAGATGACTCATACAATTTCCATCAAAAAGGTGACTAGGAAGAATAAATGCCAGGGGTGAACTCAAATGTCAGAAGATGAGACTCCTCCCCCACCTTGTCTGCCCACTTGTCCCACACAGTTTCCTTGTGTGTGTGAATGCTAACAAAAAATGTTTGGATCTAGTAACACAGCCAAACAGACGACTTCTTACTAATGACAAGCTTATAGATCGCTCAGAGACTTTTTTTCCCTTCGAAAAACACTTGAAAATTGAAGAGTCAACAAGATGGTTTTGAGCATAAGAACACTTGACGCCAACCTGATGACCTGATTTGATCTCTGAAACCCGCAAGGTAGAAGGAGAAAACTAACTCAGATTGTCCTCTGACCTCTTGACCTCCAAGCTTAAGCCCATGTTCCCATCTCTCCCCCGCTGTCTTCCTCCCCACCTCTCTTTCCCCTTCTTCCTATTTGTCTTCTCTCTCTGTGTTGTCTCACTCATTCTCTCTCTCTCTCTCTCTCTCTCTCTCTCTCTCTCTCTCTCTCACACACACACAATGTCAATTCTTTTTAAGTTTTACAATTGAGAGTTTTACAAAAGAGAGTTATTGCACGGCTTTAACTCTTCTCTCTTTTTGTGCACACTGAGTCTATTTTTGAAGACAGGAACTTGGGTGAGTGATCATTCTACTAAGATTTGAAATACTGTCACTAAATAAAGCACACAGACTTTTTTTTAAAAAAAAGTATTTTTAAAAAAGTTTTTTAGGTTGGGGTCACACTGTGCAGACCAGGCTGGCCTGAAACTTTTGAACTTGGATTCTTCCTGCTTCAGCCTTTCCAAGGAAGGCTCCACTGTGACAGGTTGGTAAAACACAGAGATTCTGCGCCAGGGTTTCCTGGTGTTCTTCCTTACTCCCAGTGCTGACGGTAGTAGCAGATTTCAGTCTGAAGCTACGCACAGTGACAGGAAGCTGGGCATGGTTCCATATCCCTGAGGTTCCACCACTCAGGAGGCAGAGGCAGGATGATCCTTGAGTCAAGGAATTCTACGACTAAGAAGCATGGTAAGAAACATAAAACAATTCAGTTTCAACATAATATCTGAAGTAGTCGTGGACATTAGTAACAGCATGAAAAACAGTTGGAACGACAACACATGTATGTTGCGCCCTGTTAACTGTGATTTTATATACGTCGACTCACCCTGAGCTCGAACCAACTCAGGAGCACTAACCTAGACCTCTCAGCCAGCCTATGGTGTATTTGTCCTTAGCTTTGCAAAGGATGGAACTCAGGCCCAGAAAATAGAGGTCACCTCTCTTGTAAGTGACACAGCTTGGATTTAATCACAGGATGTGAGGCCCCAAAGTCCCCATTTTTAACTGCAGACTTCTAACACTTTCACGCTGTCACAGAACATGAATATGTTCATGGTTAAACCACTAATGCTACTCTGAATTTTGCTTGGGGTGGGGGGGATGTGTGTTTCTAAAACCTGTATCTTGTTTGATGGTTGAGAGCTGCAACTCCAGAAAGAGTTGGAAGTCTCCAGCAGGACCACATCAATGAGACATTTTGCTCAGGCATTTGGTTCGTTCTATGTTGAGCAGAGTCCCACCTGAGTTACTCAGTTCCCTGCCTTTCCCCAGCTGGAAGAGCCTCACCGCTATGCAGTAGTGGTCTGTGTTTGTTGCTGGGGTGACGATTGTCACCACACCTGTTACTTCTGAAACATGCTTGCTCAGAAGCACCTCATCACAAACATTCCTATCTGTGTTGCTGCTTCAAAGTTTAAAATTCAGGCGGACTCACTCTTTCCAAAAACTTCAGCCTGCCATGTGCCAGGAATTTGGCTACTTGATGGTGGGGGTTACACATGATAAATAACCCAGACTCTGTTTCTGCAAGCCCTTGGCTACTGGGAAGACAACACAAATGACTGAAGTCACTGTAAGGAAGAAAGTGATAGCGGAAGATGGAGGGGTACAGTGAAAGGGCTATGTAGTAAAATCTAGGTGTGCAGGGAAAGCGAGAGGGAGTAACGAGCTGGGCAGGGACCTGAAGGCTGCGTGGGAGTCACCCTAATAATGAAGCAGGAAAGAGGCCACAGGCTCCTCCATCCTGCAAGGCACGACCTGACCAGCCTGTGCTTCTTCCTGGATGTTCATCTCAGGGAACTTGGGTGACATCTTGGTTCTTTTGTCTTCCACAGCTTTCCACAACCCAAACCAATGGGTCCTTTTGCCTAAATGGCTCTGAGGATCCTCACACTTCTCCACTATTCCTGACATCTATCTCTGGTCCTTGCCTGGATTTGGAAGTGGTCATACATCTAACTTCTGCTCCAGGCTTGCTCTTCCTATTATCTTCCTCCCCTTTCCTCCACACTGCAGCCTGAATGCCTTCTGAACCTCGCAACAAAACGTGAAGAGAGAACATTTTGACGACTCTCCCTTGCTTCAGAAGAAAATGCAATTTTTTTTTCTGAAGATACAAAGGCTTATTTTTCCAGTGTCCTAATCTCTTATTCTATCCTTACACTCTGTTGCAGCTACACTAAACTTTCAATTCCTTGAATACATCCTGTTTTGTTTCTTGGCCCATATATTTTCCCTCTTTGCTTAAATAACTATTACTCATCCCACAAGCCTTGTTTAAATACGGCTTCCTCCAACAAGTCTTTTATGGCCAAGGTTAAAAACTTCTCTTATGTCCTCCCAAGACGTTTTACTAATTATACTATATGGTAAGTGGCTGTTTGGTTGTGTGACAGTATGCTAAAGTAGGAATGAGAGAGAGAGAGAGAGAGAGAGAGAGAGAGAGAGAGAATTTAAAATAATTCTATCAGCCAGAAAGGGTTCTGGGCAAGCAAAGGAAACCTGAGGACATCGGGAAAACTACTTGAGAGGTGTTTTCAGAGAAGCAGTTGGGGAGGGCAAGATTTGCTGAGGTGACAGAGAGACTGGGACCTCAGTCCTTTTCTAAGAAGTCTAGATGTTAGAAGCTGTGGCAGTGGCTGTCTGTCCAGGGGCAGAGCTGAGACAAAGTGGCACACTGTGAAAACATAGTTTGTTTTCACTGACAACAGGACCAAGTGTATCCCAGGGACAAGTCGTGGGTGCTGGGAGAGGAGACAGTCTGAGGACAAATGTCAAAGGGACCTGGTCCAAGAAGGCGCCTCATGGGGCAGGCTGGCCAGAAGAAAGGCAATGGGATGTGCCGTGAACTACAGATGCTGATGGGTGGGAGAAGCAGGTCAAAGCTCAGCTGGGGAAAGACATCTTCACTCAGAAGTTTCCAGAGGGGAGCCATCAAGGGGTCATTGAAATACTCCAGGAAATAATTAGCTCTGAACATTTTTCAGTGAATAAACACTGAGAACATTCACCCCCATCTTAACTTTAGCAGTAAAATAAGAACCCCTCCTATTCTTTATCACTCCGCACTTAGCCCATCCCTCCCTACTTCCTCTCATCACTCTCCCTCATCACATACCGTTTCTGGACTGATAGCCCTGGATAAGAAAGGAAAAAACAAAACAAAACATTTAAATGAAAATAACATTTAAATGAAGTCAATATTTTTATTTATTTGTTTATTTTTGAGACTGAGGGTATATACCATGTAGTGTAGGCCAGCCTTGAACTCATAACTTTACCTCAGCCTTCCAAGTCCTGGGATTACAGGGATGCGCCACTACATACCAAGCTCTGGTTATTGTTGTTTTTTATTATTATTATTATTATTATTATTAAATGTGATTACTTTAAAGTATTGAGCTGCTTGTGTTCTCGATACTAAAGCAATCTTGCCATTTAAGTGTAAGCAAAGAAATTAGGAGAGACACTAGTCTGGCATTTCTAGCAGTGAAGAAGAGAAAAGCCAGATAGTCACCCAGTGCTTTTAAGGTCTTTACTTTTGCAGTTTGGCTACTTAATTGTGGGGTGTGTACATGTAGAACCTTTGTTTGAAATTTTCTGACCTTTGAGTCCGAGTGGAAGCCTTCAGTTGGCTTGGCCGTTTCTCCTGGTGATTTCAGATGACACTTCACCAGGCTGCTTCCTTCTGGAGCTCCAATTATGTACACATTAGATCCTTTGGTTGTGTTTCATAGGTTACGCGTGTTCTATTTTTATTTTCTCATGCTCTGGTTCTGTTTTCCAATTATATTTCCTCCATGTTCCTCACTTTTGAAGCTTTCTATTTAACTGGCTCTGGGTTAAGAGGACCACACTTGCAGTTGGTGCTCAGTACATGCTTGGCGAGTAAACAAAGAACAGAAGAAATGTGGAGGTTTGACAAAAGTAGCACAGAGAATGAAGACGGTATAAATTATTCTTTAGGCTCCGAAACTAGAATTTTAAGTGCAAGGTTTACAATGATAAGACGAGATGAAAGACACACATCAAATGATGAAGAAGCAAGAAGTTCAGGCTTCAAATATTAGGGAACTAACCGCCAGTTTGTTGCACAGGATCAATAGGTGAACCTGGGAGATAAGTTCATCTTCTAGGAGAACAAGAAAACTGTTTTTATACTGCAGATACAAAGGGCAGGAGGATTTAGAGGAAGAGAGAAGAAAATCAGGGTTCTGGGAGAGTGTCAGCAGAGGTGACTTATCTTTATATATTCTCACTTCTGTCTTAA
Source organism: Psammomys obesus (assembly GCF_907164565.1). NCBI lineage: Eukaryota > Metazoa > Chordata > Mammalia > Rodentia > Muridae > Psammomys > Psammomys obesus. The sequence goes on along the minus strand of NW_026591086.1, from coordinate 15,237,800 downwards.
GTCACACACAAAAAAATCAGTGGTTATGTGCTGCCCCATTCCCACTTCTCCCCTCAGGGTATACAGGCCCCTTGTGGGCATGCACTGGGCTGGACTGGAAGGCACGAAGCTTGGCAGGATCTTGGCCGGTGCCTCAGTGAGTACTGAAAAGAACATATTCCTGGGGAACAGCTTCAAAAAACTGGCGTGTTTATTTGGGGGAAGTGGGTTTTTATGCCCCTGGGAAGGTGGCCAGGGTCTCTGGGGCAAGGTTTGTGTGGCCATGTACAATTGTCCAGGACAGGGGTGTCAGAAGATACTCATCTGCATACTCAGGGGCTGAGGATGGGTGTGTGAACCTTATAAGGTCCAACAAGGAGTGAAGTGTGATAGCAGAAGGGTCACACACTTATGGGATGTTTACCTACAGCTCCCGTATCTGAGGAGACAGCATAGAAACAGGAGAGCACAGAATAACTCCTAGAAAGAATTGTTTATAACCGTATACGTAGTATTAATAGATAGTGCAGAACCAGGAAGATGTCTCAGCAGATAAAGGTACATTCCACCAAGCCCAGCAACCCTGTTGGATATCCGGAAGTCATGTGGTAGAAGTAGAAAATGGATTCCTGCACACATGCTCTACAATATGTGCATGCCTACACACACACACACACACACACACACACACACACACACACACACACACTATAAAGAATAAACTATATGAAGTCTGAAAAGAGAAGCCATCCCATATTTTACTGAGAGTTGGCTCCATATATCTTAAGAGATGTATGGAATCTACTGGAAGTTCCCAGCACTAGCAGAACCTCATTGGCTTACCTTAAGTTATTCTCTTGTTGAGAAAACACCTTCCTTACCTTGTCCATAAGTGCCCCTCACCGTCCAAGATGCCATGAGTCTCCTGACATAATCAGGTGCAATGGGCACTCGCACTGGTGAACTCTGGTAGAAAAATAGGGAAGGTCAATGTCCTTTAGTTGCCTCCCACCTGCCCTGAGGTGAACAGCCTCCTACACCACACACTCCTATCACCAGGGCTCTGAATGAGTCAGCATGACACGTTCCTTTTGTTTTTCTCAGAAAGTTGGTTCTGAGAAGTGTAGTCATGGCTATGACTAAACTGGATCATGTAGTTCAGAGTATTTAGAGCCGGTTTTTGAGACAATTTGGAAAATTTTTGGAGAAACTGGTCAGAGAAAGCAGTTAGTGAACCTTAATGGGAAGTTATAGTAAGAGTTCAAGAGACTAGACTATTGACATGAATGCACATGACAGAGATTGTGATCATGAAATTTTGGGTGGGAATGAGGATGCTACTGATGAGTAGACTCATGGGTATTCGTGTTGTTTTGTGACAAAGACCTTGTCTATATTTTGTCTGTGCTCTGAGACTCTGTGGTAAACTAAGTTTCAAGGTGTAAGTTTCAAGTCTGGGAGATAATCTCCCAAGGCCGCCCAAGATGGAGCGCTGGGAACTGCTGGCGCCCTCTTTTATCCATCTTTCCGATGAAAACTGGAAACAAAAGCAGCCTACAAGCATCTGAAACATTGTGCAGATCGGTAGGAAAGGAAGCAAGTGAAAGCTGTAGACAATGATAGTGTGATTTTTTTTTTTCAGAAGATAAAACTCAATTAAAAGGACATGAAAAGAATTCACGGGGGGGCAACAGAAAAGAAACCTCAGGAATTCCCAAGATCCTACCAAGCCAGAGTGCACAAATTGAAACTCATTTGAAAGTTTTTTTGTTTTTTTGTTTTTGTTTTTGTTTTCCCTTGAGAAGAGAGTACTGTGGCGGTCTGAAAGAGACCTGTGTTCTATAGGTCCAACCAACAAAATGTTATCAGGGATTTGTTTCACCTGGCCAGCTACTGCAGCTGTAGAACTGGGGCCCTGAGGTTTCATCGGATGGTAGCAGATCTTGGCATCACCATCAGCTCGGTGCTAGTTGCCATGCAACCAGTTGCTAGTTGGAATGCAAGAAGTGACAGAGTCACAAAGACTGAGAGAATTCAAAGGAAAGTTCTGAGTGTTAGGCTACACGTAGCAGGGCCTAATTCCTTGTAAGCAGACCAAAGGGGCAATGCAGGAAGCCATGAGAGCAAAGCCAAAGATGCGGCGTAGACGTGGAAGTCAGAGATGCTAGAAATGGAAAATGGGCTGAGTAAAGCCACAGGCCGTGAGTACCCAGGAGAGGGGCCCTGTGGGCTGCAGCCAGGAAGGCTGTGGATTTAGCGCTGTCTTAGCCTTTTTGAAGCTTATAGCACACCAAGATGTGCCCCAGATGCAACGCATGTTCTGGGGTTTAGTCTTGCTGGGTTGCATGCCTTCATTCTACATCCTCATTCCCTCCTGGAGTGGATATGTGTGCCATGGCTCACTAGCGAGTCCTAGAAGTATGTGTTCCCTTTCTTTTTGCTTTTACAGAGGCTCAGAGCCAAGAGTTTTCTGGGTCTCAGAGGGACTTTGAACTTGGAATTTTGAGAAATGCTAGAACTATTAACACTTATGGGGTTTTTAGATGTGGATTAAATAAATTTTGCAGCATGGGATGAGCGTGAATCTAGAGAGATGTAGTGGGGTTCTCTAGAGAAGCAGAGAACTGTTAAGTGGAGATTTACAAGGTTAATGTACACGGTTACAGTTTGGGTCATCCAACGATGTCTGTGTTTACACTAGAGAAGATGAGAATCCGGTAGCTGTTCAGTCCACAAAGCCTCAAAAATTCAGCTGTCGCACTGAAGGTCTGGAGGCTTTATTTATGTGTAAGCCTGGAGAAGTTAGGTGCTGATATCAGTGAAGAAGAAGCAACGTGGTAAGTGAAGGCATGAGGGAAAAGTGAAGCTTTTCTCTCAGATCACTCATTTAGGATGGACCTTCCTACTTCAAATGACCTGCCCAAAAAACATCCTGTGGAGGTGTGCTTATTTCTCAGTTTCTTCCAGGCTGGTCAAGCTGACAGTTAAGATGAGCTGTCACAGGAACCAAAGGAGGAATGCATGGTGGACCCTAACATGCCTTCCCAAAGCTCCTGTGGGAAGGCCTTGGCTGGCTGCTGCTGGAGCTCTGGGGAATCCACTGGCTCATCTAATGGTTGGATCTATGCACTCGTGCGATCATAATTTGGGAATACTGTTGGGATGGTTGAGACAGCAGTTTGTGCCTAATGGGAGACGTGTGCCACTTGGGAGGTGCTTTTGAAGGGCACATTCTGTCTCTGGGCTCCCTTGTGTTTGTTTGCTTACTGATTAACATGAGGTGAACAGCATCCTCCGCCATGTTGTTCAGTCTACCTCAGTGTTGGAGCTACAGGACTGTGGATTAAAGCTTCTGATACTACGATTCAAAGCAAAACTCCTTCATACAAAAGTCCTCTGAAAGTATTAAGGATCCCGTTTTCCTCCTATCAGGTTGCCTTGCCCAGCCTTGATGTGATGGTATATGCCTAGTTTTATTGGACTTGTTATGTCATGTTTGGTTGATGTCCCTGGGAGACCTGCTCTTTTCTGAGGGGAGGCAGAGGGGGTGATGGATCTAGGGAAGAGGAGAGATGGTAGGGGGGATTTGGGGGAGGAGAGAGAGGGGAAACTGTGGGAAGTAATTTATGAGAGAAGAATTAAACAAAAGATTGAAAAAAAAAAGTGTTAAGGGTCCTAAAGAAAAACCCGAGAAAACAGAGTGAGATCTGTAGGAGAGGAGAAATTCAAAATAATTAGGAAAATTCTCGAGATACAGGGAAACATCACAAAGACTGATGTCTCGTAGCAGCGACATTAGAAAGAATAAAAGATGTGAAGTGAAACTTAGGTCTGGATTTTCAATCCAGCAGATGACTCAAGTAACAGAGCAGAAACAGCTGACAAATTAAACAAAGATTTATTGTAGATGGTGCAATGAAGGACATATTCACGAATGTATGAGGAATGATATGTTTAAAGGAAATTTATAACAGTAAGAATGGAAGACTTCCTATGAAACACAATAGAAACTTCAAAGCACAGGGTAGGGGAAACAGTAACAAGCTAGGTTTTCATAAGCAAAACTGAACTGCACATGGATTCAGAAACATTGAGGGGATAAATAAAGTGAGATGCTTTGATAGCATTTGATTATTTTCAGAAACAAAAATAATCTTTCTTATTCATTTCAGCACTTCTCAGAAGTTTATTTTAAAGGTGCAATACTTAAGATCGTATTCTTCCTTTGGCATAAAACAGATCTAATAGTAATATAAAAACTATTGTACAGGGTTGCTTGCTAAAGACAGCAATGTAATTACTATCAGGATTTTCATCACTGAGCACGAAAGAGATAGAGAGGTACACACAGGATGATTTCTTTCTCTCACAGCTAAAATATAGCTGCCTCTTCTAGTTTCCCTTCAGCTTTCTCTGGTGCTCTAATGGTTAATCACAAAATAGCTACCTGCTGAAATTTAGAGCAGTCTAGAAGGCAAACCTCTGACTGTGTCTGTGACAGCGTTTCCAGAGAGATCTGAGTATGAGTGGCATCATTCCATGGGCTCGGGTCCAAGACTGAATAAAAAGGAGAAAGTGAGCTGGATGCCAGCTTTCTTCTCTTTCTGCTTCCTGGATGCAGACACAAGTGTGGTCAATCATCTCATATTCCTGCTTCCGCAGCTAAAATTGCTCCTGCCACCGCTGCCCCCTGTCACGAAGAACTGAACCCTCTAGTTGTGAGCCAATAAACCATGTTTTAAGTTGTGCGTGTCGGGTGTTCTGTCACAGCGTGAGCAAAGTAACTAGTCCATCTTGTATCTGATGACTTGCTATTAGAAGTGTTTTCCTTTATGTCGAAGGCAGCGCATTTCCACACCGTCAAAACATTACGCGATGTCCTATTGCTGTACCTCAGCATTAGCATGTCACACCTTATTAGCTTATTTATCAATTGATGGAAATGTGATGAGAACAGGTTGTTTGTAAAGAGCAAAGGGGGTGCTGGATAGACTCTTTGGGAGGCTAGATTTAAGTGGGAGATTTCATGGGGTCTTCAGTGGGCCAAAACAGCCTGGACCTGAGAATAGAAAAGGCAGAAGTGCTTAAAGAAGAAACAGAGTGATCAAAGAGTGAAGGGCAAAGAAAAGCACGTTATCAACCTTGCTTGGGCTGAGCCAGCCTCCAGGGTAAGACATTTTCACATGCTTATTATTTATCATAGAATACATATCTTAAAATTATTAGTAGCATGTAAAGTTTATATAATGTATATGCATTCATGTATGTATGTATGTACGCATGTATGTATGTATTGTTACAATACTCAAGCTCATAAATCAGATGTAATTTGTTTCTAATATAGCAAGAAACAGCCACTGCCTGGTATGCAGACATGTTTCTGACCTTTATGTAAGCTGGTATAGTAGATGACTACATTCAGGGTATGCTTTCGATAGTCTTTAAATCATCTCTAAATTACTTGTAATATGACTTAAAATCATGCTCATACAGCACTCACATAAGCTTTCATAAGTTCATCATTGTACTTGATACCATAAGTATTGAGGGTTTTTGGTTTTTTTTTTAACTTTCTAGAACAGTTTCCAGTAACGAATGAGTGAGAATCTCACGAATACAGAAGGCCAGCTTACCCATCACACCAAGTTCTATCAAGAAAAGAGGGACAGACTTGAGGTATAGCTGGAGAGGCTGAGGGGCTGTGCTCAGGAATAAGCAGATTAATGATAGATAGTGATGAACCCAGAAACAAGCAAAAATGGATCTTTCTTATCCTACAGGAGACAGATTGGTGCTTTCCACTAGTAAAGACCCTACTTTGTAGGGCAAATTACAACAATAATATAAGTAATATTTATTATCTATCTATCTATCTATCTATCTATCTATCTATCTATCTATCTATCTACCTACCTATCATCTATCTGTCTAATATCTATTTTCTATGTATGTAGGTATGTATCTATCTTTGATCTATTTATCTATCACCTATCTATTATCTATCTTTTTATCTATCATTTGTCTATTATCTATCATCTGAGTCTCTACCTATCATCTATTTATCTACTTACCTACCTATTATCTATCTATCATCTATTTATCAATCATCTATCTATCTATCTATCTATCTATCTATCTATCTATCCATCTATCTAACTACTCTAATCTAAACTAGTGTAATGTAATGTAATGTAATGTAATGTAATGTAATGTAATGTAATTGCCCTAAAGCTGAGATTCTTGAGAACAGGGTATAAAGTCAAATTGTCTGAGTGGGTGCAGTGTTGGCAAAGGGCTCTTCTTAAGAGGGAGATTGGTGGGTGGAAGTCAGAATACGTAAGGACAGAAACAGAAGTCAGAGGTTGGACTGAAGAGCTTTGAAGATGAAGAAGGGGCCTGTGAGCTGAGGAATGTAGGTGGAGGCTAGACACTGAAATAAGCAAGGGAAGGGGCTTCTCCTCCAAAACAAACCAATAAGCCCTACAAACCCTGAAGAGACATTTCAGACGTTTGACCCCCCAGAGCTATAAGATACTATATTTCTCCATTACTTTTAACTTACCAAATGTGTTCTATCTGTACTAAGAGATTAATACACACTCCTTGGCTTCAAGTGATAAAGAGACAAAGGTGTTGCCAGAGTCTGGAGAGAACCAGAGCTGTGTGGGAGGAAGACTGGATGTGAGCTGTGGCCACAGAGCAGGTCCACAATGACTCGCGTCTTGGTGAGCCTGGGAGCTAGCGTGAGAGAGAGTCAAGACCTCATTTTTCTTCCCCCTCTGCCTTTTGGATCTCTGTGTGTCTCTCATTGGCTGATGTCAGCCTGCCCTAGTGCAGCAGAGTCACTCAACATAGGCAATGGGGATTGCCTCCACGACACAGAGAAGAGAAGCTCAGAGAACGCACGTTCAGAAGAGAGAAGAGCTGAGCAAATGGACAAAAAGGAAAAAGCAATATTATTGAGTTATTTTAATTGTCCTCTTTTAGACTCAGTTTATACATAAAAGTATTGTATTATAATAAATCCTAATTCCTTTCCTAGAGTTTAGGGAAGCAGCATTTTCTTTTCTAGTGCATCATAAACAAACAAATGAACAGATGAATACAAACACAGGCTATTATGGAATAAGTTTCATAGTGTGATCTCATTATTATTTGTAAACAAGCACATCACACCGACTGTCATCTGGAGTCATCCAGCAGACTTTCAGTTGTCAACAGAATTCTAAGTTCCATTCTTTTTAATAATGATGTCAGTAGCCTGAAAATTAGCTGCTCTGATTCCAATTTCCTCCTGACCTTGCCAAACATGAAGATGTAAGCTCATCTTTGAAAGCAGCTAACAAAAGCCTTCTCTAGAGAGACATGTTTCACTGGGATGCTCAGCAATAATGACTCTCACACTTAGAGTTTGGAAAAGGAGTTATGAGAATGTTAGTTCTGCCAGTGAAGATCAGATGAACAATTCCAGTTTCCACACTACATGTATTTCAGGAGAAACTAAAGTGGCAAGAAATAGAGGTGAGTTCTGGACTTTCTAGTTGGACACAATTAGCAGGGCAATCCTTGAAATGCAGCCAAAACACTCTTTAAAGGAAAGAAAGAGCTTGAGTAGAGAGGCGTATAGATAGAAAGGACCAGTGACCAAACTTTTTAGGGATATTTTGTTTAAATTGTGCAGTTGGAGAACATTGAGGATCATAGTTCATTTCAGTACCATCAACTTTAGACCATACAATACTCTTCCCAACAGTGTGGTGGATGCTGGTTAATTTTATGTGTGATCACAGTAGGACTTCAGGGTACCAGAATATATGGCTGCACACAACTATAGATCTATGAGTGTGTTTCTGGAAGATTTTGTAAAGTGGACGACCTTCCCTGGAGTGGGTGCAGAACTTTTAGGAGCCAGCATAGATCAAAAAGGTGGAGGAAAGGCCAGTTCACCTTGTTGGTCATGTTTACTGGGAAACCAGCCTTCTCCAGTCTTTGTAAACACTCAATAGTTCTTAGATTTTCGGGTTGGAATCTATAAGTCTCTCTGCCTCTTAGGCCTTAGAACTATATCGTTGGCGTTGAGGGCTGCTGTAGGAAATAAGTCAACAAAGGAAAATGAAAGAATAGATTTCACCTCAAAATGGCAAAAGCAGGCTTTACTGGTCTGAAAGGTTGGCACCCCTACCAAACCCTGTGGCTCAGTATCCAACAGTTCAGTTCAGGAGAATATGCCAGGCCTGAGAATCAATTTATACATGTATGTATGTATGAAGAGTGAGAGATGAGTCAAATTGCCTATCTTTGCATCTCCTGACTCCAGGGTGTGTGAAGGTAGGTGGCTGCTTACTAGAGTTCCATTGGTGGCTGGTTTCTTGAAGCCTTAGGCTTGTTTTATGGCTCTGGTTTTGAAGTGGGGGATTTCCATTATTCCTGACCTTTTATATATAAATGACAGGGAGCATCGTTATCTGTCTGGCACTTCTTGTGCCGTCAGAGGGGGTATTGTGATCCGAGGTAGCTCCGAGGGAAGCACTGTTCCTGAAGGAGAGCAGGAATCTCTCTGTGGGCTGTCATCAGGAGGGCTCTGGAGACAGAAGATCACAAGAGACCTCTGAGCCTCCACGATCATTTCAATCAGTGCCTCATAATAGCAGCTTCTCTATCTACCTCCAAAAACATTTACCTATTTATTTTTACTGCAATGATAACACATACATACTGAACACAGCCCAAGAATGCGATGAAAATAGATCAAAAGTTTATGAATGTGAAAAAAAAATCTATGGGTGCTACATATAGACTATGGCTAGGAGAACATTTAAAATGGTAAGTTAAGTGTGATCTTTCGAATGACTTTGTCCTCTGTAGCATCAGCAAACCTTCCTGTCATCTTTGATTTATGGTCTTACCCAATCCTCAGAGTCAGGAAAGCTGCCATCTTCTCGCCTTCTGCTGTTCTTTTGCTCACATTAAGTTATGGCCATCACCAAATACAATAACCGGCACACCACACGCTATCTAGATCAACTAAGTTAGGTCTTTGGTAATCCTATGATGCTGATAATCCTAGCTCCACACCTGTTGAGGAAGCTTGAGTGGACTGCCCTTGTTGGACGGATAGGGAGAGGGCGAGCTACCTTCTGAAGCTGGACAAGCTATACCCAGTCAGTGCGTTTAACGTGGCATTTGAAGGCTTTTTCTTACATCACATGAACTTGTCAGCATTCTTTGCTTTCTGCTCTTCCCCTGATGGCTGGGGCCATCCTCGAATTGTGTAAAAAGGAGAAAGCCGGCTGAACATCAGCTTTCATCCCCCTCGCTACCCCTTGATGATGGGCACACCACCCCCAGCTACCTCACACTCTGCCGCGCTTTCCCTGTCGTCGCCTTTGGTGTTGTACTGGAAACAGTACACACATCTGAGCGCTTCTCACCTTGGTCGCAGCAACTTTTCTTCAGAAGAAACTTCATAGGAAGCTCAGCATATAGAAGACAGAACCTGGCTGCTTCCGACCTCAGAAGGAATGTGAAAGATTAGCCTCTATCCTTGTGACTCGCTGGTGGTTCAAGAAGAGGCCCTGGTCAAGTCTGCTATGTAGTCTTGAAAGCAACATAGAAAATGTTTCTGAAAGCTGGGTCCCTCTACCAGTTAACTAGGAGAAGCAACCACCGGGGCCTAAGGGGAATGACTGACAAGCCTAGTTACTGAAGAATGTGGATATGGGCTAGAGAGCAATTCCCAACAGCGGCTCATCGCTTAACGTTTCTCAACTTGAACTTCCTCAACTTGCTCATGACTAATTTTCTTTTCCTGGGTAACGGGTCCTTTTCTCTTACTTTATAATCCCCCAATTTTACTACCTTCAAAAACATCCTTTTGACAAAGTGTTTAGCATATTTACTAAAACTAGTCTTGCTGTGAATGGCTTTCCAAAAGGGAGTTTTCATCCAAGACAGTAGTTCTCACCCTTCCTAATGCTGCAACCCTTTAATACATACAGTTCCTCATGCTGTGGTGATTCCCCCAACCATAAAATTACTGTGTTGCTTCTTCATAACTGTAATTTTGCTACTGTTGTGAATTGTAATGTAAATATCTGATATGCAGGATACCTGACATGTGGTCCCCTTCCCCCCACCGAAGAGGTCAGAACTCATAGATTGAGAACCGCTGGTCTAAGAGAGCAATGCGTTTCTAAGGGTTGTCTTCACACCTTGACAGGATCACACCTATCTTTGTGGTATAGTATAGCTGGGTCCATGGCTTGATTTAGTTGCATGTTTGTTCAGGTTTTACTACGTACACATGAACCCTGACAGAAGAATTGATCCAGCCATATCACAAGGGGCAACATGAAACCTGTACAGAAAAACAGAAGCCGTTTTTCCCTGAAGAATAATCTTGACTGAGGCTGTGAGATGGCTCACCAGTTATGAACACTTGTTGCTCTTATGAGGACCTGGGTTCAGTTTCCAGGTCCCACGTGGTGGTTTGTCAGCACCTGTAACTCCGTTTCCAGGGCATCTGATGGCCTCTCGTGACCTAGAGGGTACCAGGCTTGCAAGTGCCATACATATACATGCAGGGGAAACCCCATGCACACAAAATAAAACAAATACACCTAAAAACAAAAGAGTGTCCTTGACAGGCCAGGAAAACTTGTTACAGCTTGACATTTGAGTATAGGCTTTTAAGAGCTCTATCTTGTGAGGCAAACGAGAAGTGTGTATCCCGGCCCTTTTGCTGCAGAATGAGGTGACTGTCTTGCAGAAGCACTGATTCCTGGGTAGCAAGCTGATCACGAGACAGGTAACCTTGGCTCTTCTGGAAAATGAGCAAGACGTGCTTATCAATGTAAGGAGGACAACTGGTGTCGCCCGTTGCTAGTGATGCAACTCAGGCTCTCAAGGAAAAGAACCTAGACCCTTGAGAAACTTCTGTCACAACGATCTACTTTCCCAGACGCTAAAGATTTTCGTGATTAAATAAAAAAGTGACATAAATGATGTAGAGTTTTGTTATTGTGACAGCCAACAGGTCAACACTGAAAGCTCTGTGGAGCCCAGGGAATCAATACTTTCCAAATGACTGATACCTTGAGTCTGACGACGTCCCTGGGTGAGGGATTCGTTAAAGGAAGGAGAGGAACAGTGGTATTGTAGCAAGAGTGGTAAAGCATTACTAACTCAGAGGCAGGTCACCATTGGTACACGACCCCTATGGAAGAGTCCACGAGAGAACTAGGCTGAGAGAAACACACACCGAAAGGGTTACTTAGAAAGGTGGAAACACCCCAAGTTTTATAGGTGTTGTAGGGGCAGCGCCTCACCTTTAAACTTGTATCAGATACTTTGAATATGTAGCAGAATTTGTAAGAGAGCTAATATTTCTCCCCAAGGAGCATAGTTCTGAATCAATACATAAAAAATAAAAAATAAAAAAACTTTTAAATAAGATTTTTTTTTTTAATCCTCATTTATTCTAGTTGTGTGATACATAACTTGAGTCCCAGTGTGAGGAAGCAAGGGCAGAGGCAGAGACAGAGGCAAGTGGATCTGTAAGAGTTTGGGGTCAGCCTGGTCTATACAGCAAGCTCCAGGACAGTTAAGTTTACATAGAAGAGAATTTGTCTCAAGCAAATAAGCAAACAAAAACAAAAATCCAGAAAACAAAACAATAACAACAAAAATACTTGTGTGTGTTTTTCTCTGTCTCTATGTCTCTGTCTCTCTCTGTGTGTAGGTCAGAGGACATCTGGTTTTCTCTTTCCACAATGAAGATTCTGCAGGTCAAATTCAGGTCATCAAGATTTGCTGCAAGCACCTTCAGCCCCTGAGCCTTTTCATTGGCCCTCAGCATAAAGATTCCTTATGCGGCAAAGCTTAACTCTGCTCTTAGCTCCTTTAACAGCTCTTTCCTGACTGTTGGGTCTACACCTCCTGGGAAGCCTGCTTGCAGCTTTGCACCCCTTTACCCTTCCCTTTTGGTCTATTTTCCCTGCTCCCCTTTTCTTCCCATTCCCTCCCCTCTTCTCATTTCTTCTCTTATAGGAGTCTACAGGATCATTGCAGCCTCATTCAAAATCTGCCTCATTTAAAGTCGCTTTTAAGATGAAGACAGACGGACTTGGGAGGGAGTTCTAGAATTTCCCCAAGTCCTCCCAATACCCAGGGAGGCTATATTTGGAGGCACAACTGAGGCCAAACCTCAGGATCTTTGAAGATGGTCTCAGCTAAAATGTTGAGAGTGGTGCGCAGGAAGGGGCATCGGGGTTCACAGAAGCCAGCTTTTAAAATCTCACAGAGGAAACTGAGGCCCAGAGACGCAAATGCTCTGAGGATGGGCAGGCGAAGGGAGCCAGGAACCACTGAACCCACCCACAAACTCCACCTCAGAGGGCCCCCGATGGGGAGGGAGGAGGCCGGTTGGTGAGAATAAGGAAGAGGGGGAGGGCGAAGGAAAGGAAGGAGGGCTGAAGTGGGAGTGGAAGACGCAGCCTCCCCGGGGCTGATTGGCTCCCGAGGCTAGCCCTGTCCACGAGGTTTATAAGAGTTAGGGCTGCCCGGGGGTACCCTGCCCTCTCTCCCGCGCCCCGGGGAGCCACTGCCAGGACCTCGGTGAATCGGGTCAGGGACCCGGCTGGCCGGGGAGCCTGCTCGGGTGGCGGGAGGCCGAGGAAGGAAGAGAGCGCGACCGCAGAGTCGGGTATGCGCCGGGCCAGCAGAGACTACGGCAAGTACCTGCGCGGCTCGGAGGAGATGGGCGGCGGCCCCGGCGCCCCACACGAGGGCCCGCTGCACCCCGCGCCCTCGGCACCCGCCCCACCGCCGCCCCCCGCGGCCCCCCGCTCCATGTTCCTGGCCCTCCTGGGGCTGGGGCTGGGCCAGGTGGTCTGCAGCGTGGCTCTGTTCCTGTACTTCCGAGCGCAGGTGAGTGGCCCGGTTCTCTGCCGGGGAAACTGAGTCTGGTCCCCAGACCGGGCTTCCTGGATCTTGCCTATCATGGAAGGGAAAGCGACCCTCCCAGGAAGGGAGCTCGGGGACCCCCCCGGCCACCCTCTCCGGCTCATTCTCCCCGCGGCGTGGCGCGAGGAAGACGAGCTCTTCTGGTTCTGGTAGAGGATGTTTGAATTTCCCCCCAGAAGCAGCATTGGCCGCTCCCTTCTTGTGCGAGTGATCGCCACGCTTTCTCCCCACCTTGCGTGTCTCACTTGGAGTTAAGGACCAACTTTCACTCGTTTTAGGGAGGGTGAGTGCTTTTACTGCTGCGCCTTCCGACGCCGCTCACTAACCTGTGACCGCCTCGCTTTTCCGCCACGCTGGGACCCCAGAGAGAGGATGTCAGTATTCGTTGGAGCAGCTAGGGGATGACACTCCTGTCTCCAGATCAGCGGAGTGACAGACAGCGCTACCAGAAACGCTAGGTCTCAGGGCTGGGGCTCTGCTTCTTGTCTGGAGCTCAGGCTCCGAGGGGTGAAGGGACAGCCCCACTGTGCCTGCCTGTGAGGTGGGCGGAGGAAGGAAGGGGTGTGTGTGTGTGTGTGTGTGTGTGTGTGTGTGTGTGTTTGTGTGTGTGTGTGTGTGTTAGAACAGTACAGCCTGACTACACTCCAGCCAGTAACTAACCTTTGAAGAGAGGACTCTTTGAAGAGAGGAATCTTTCTGAATCTTTAGCTCCACGCTAAAAGACTCAGAACCGCGGGGAGATGGAGAGAGGAAGGGGTAAATTTGTAATATTATGCTTTCTGGTGGTTTGCGCTCTTGTGTTTTCTTGGAAATTGCAGTGCAGTTGGTTGGATTCATTCAAATACTCTTGTCCGGTGCTATGAACTCTTTCTCAGAGGAAGTGGGGGGCTGACTGTGCATATTTTTATGGGAAAAGAAAGTTGGGTTTGGACCTCGCTTGTTTCCAGAATCGAAGGTGATTACTGGACCAAACTGGATGCATGAAAATGTGTCATTGCTTGGATGGCATAGGTTTTCGACATGCGCCAAAGCCGTGAACTGTATTTTGGATCGCAGGCTTTGTTAATATTCAGACCGGCTGGTTTGCTTTTTACACCACTGCTGTGGTTACCCACTAATGCAAAAACACAGAAAGACCATAAACCAACATTTCTGAAAACCAGGGTCTCCGTATTAATAACCACACTTGCTACCTGTAGAGATTTTCCTCCTCCGGCAAGGTTTGGGTGGTTTGCTTGCGATATTAATCACAAAAGTCATAGGAAAGTGAGTGCCAAACCGAACCTAGCCGAACCAACCCAAACCAAACCTCCCTTATCGGGGTACAGAGGAATCAACGAAGAATGGCTTCTCCGTTGTTTTCTGCCGTCTGGCATCTTACTGTATGTGTACGGAGAGCCTGCATACTTATGACAATATTAAATGCTTAAAATCACCGTGTATGTAGACCCCATGTCTTTATGTGTGTGGTGCCAAGGGATAGAGCATGCTTCCTACAAAAGGCCATTGCAATTCTATGAAGAGGTTTTAGGTCTGAAGGTGCCATAGTTCCTGGTCTCCTCCTCCTCCTCCTCCTCCTCCTCCTCCTCCTCCTCCTCCTCCTCTTCTTCTTCATTCTTAGGGTCATAACATTTCCCAGCAGTAATTGTGAAGTGAACACTGAGCCTGGAAAGAACTGTGGTGTGTACATGCTTCAGAGGCTCCTAGTTTGCCGGGGACCTTGGGACTTGGCATGGCTGTGGAGGAAGGAGTCACCATCCGGGCTCTTGTCCAGCTTTCCTGAAGAAATTCTACGGTGGTAGGGTGGCCTGAGACTTCTGTCACCCTAACGTCGTGGTCACCTTCCATCACACAGTAGTGTCAATGGCACGAGAATTATAATGAAACAGCTTTTTCCCAAAGTAAACACTAGAGATAGCAGGCGAAGCCAGATAATTTTTCTTTGGAGAGTTTAGTGTCGTCAGATTTCTGGGCATAATTTTTTTTCCTTCTTTTTTCTTTCCTCTCTCTTTCCCTCCTTCTCCTCCCTCCCTTCCTCCCTTCCTTCCTCCCCTCCTAGCTAGGGTCTCATGTAGCCCAGGCTGACCTCAAACTTGTCATGTAGCCAAGGATTTTACACCCCCAAGAGCTAGGTTTGCAGGCACACACTGCTATGCCTGTTTGTTTGTGTGGTGTGGTGCTAGGGCTTGAACCCACAGAACTGTGTGTGTGTTAGGCAAACACTCCACCAAGCGCACCATATTTCTAGTACCTAGTTGCTACAAGGACTGAGTCTCTCAAAGATTTGCTTAAGACAATTCCAGCCATTATTCTGAACCCAAGTCTGAACTACAGTTTTAAAAGGCCATATGCAGCGATACAGGGAGATCAAAGTTCTGTATGCGGCGTAGTTTCTAGCTATTAGTGAATAATGGTTGAGGGAGAGTTTGGGTATACAAGGCCTCAACTAAATACAGTTTTCCTGAAACCACTACTTCTTTTCACTTTCTTATCCATTCTGAAAACCTTCCTTTTGTACTTTCAGATATTAGTGTCTAACAATGAGTAGTTATTAGAAGTTGTATTAATTTTAAAGGTTCTGAGTGCATTTGAATGAGAGTGAAATAATCTACTATCCAAGAACACATTTACATTTTGAGATAAAGCAAGTCAGATTTATTGTAGTTTAAAGATAGGGAACAGAGAATACAAATTCTCTAAAGCAGGAGGATTGGAAGTTCAAGGCCAGCCTGGATCAAAACAAACAAACAAAACCAAAATGGAAACCAAATCCCACTTGTGTTTAAATAATTAGCAAAGAAGGCTAATTGGGAAAGGCTTCCTGGGAGTCTCAGATTGCCTGTGCCTACATTTTAAGAAGACCTAGATTCAGTGTAGATTACCCTTTTCCCACCAGAGCTGCCAAGAGGTTGGCATGTGGCTCGTTGTAGCTGTTTACTACGCAGTATTCATATTTTGGTTTTGAAAGGAAAACAAAAAAGCTTTTCTAAAATGTTGCTTGTAAAGCTGTGTGTGTGTGTGTGTGTGTGTGGTATGTAGTTTGTGTGTTTGAATATGTGTGTATTGGGTGTGGTGTGGTATGTGTACCTGTGGTGTGTGTGTGTGGAGTATCTGTGCAGTGTACCGTGTATGTGGTGTGAGGGGGAAGGGAAGGAGGGAGAAAAAAGTGAGAAGGAAGGGAGGGAGAGACAGAGTGAACGAGAGAGAGAGAAACAGAGGGAGGGAGAGAGAGGAGAGAGAAAGGTAGTCATACTCAATCAAGTTTAGAGTTTAGGGAAAGTTAAGCCCTTCAGAGAGCTGGAGGGTTTTTGTTTGTTTGTTTTGCTTTGCTTTTAAACTTCCTTCTCACCTCCCTGTGTGCACATGGCCGCCTCTCTGGCTGCTTCTCACCCAGGACAGCAGCCACTACTGCAAATCTGATGTTGAGGTGGGCAGGCAGCTTGTTTGAAAAACCGATAAGGAAGCAGCCCAAATGTCAAGCATCCTGCCTCATTTAACCCTATGAATGATCAGTTTCAAGGAAGTTCACACACACACACACACACACACACACACACACACACACACACACACATTTCATAGCCAAAACATCATCTGATAGGTGCAAATTTTCAAAGTTCCCTGTGTGTGTATGTGTGTGTGGTGTTGGGGACGGAGCCCAGGGCCTCCAGGATGGCAGACAAACACTCTCCCAGCCCTGAATGTCCCTTTAAAATCAGATTAACTCAAGATGTAGCGTTTGCGGGTACACATGTGACTCACTGTAACTGTGTGCTGTGCTCTTTGGTGCAATTGATGGGTCTTCCATGAAGACAGAGACAGCTTGTCTGTTCAGTGTCCGACCATGCTCCCCTTCCCCCCAGCCCCCACAACATCTAACACGCACCTGACATCCTTAATTGACTGAAAAGGCCTTTCAGATGATTCACCAACCCTGTACATCTTTCCATTTCTAATTTATTATTATGCAAAAATGATTATCTGGTAGCTAAAATGGCACAGATTTTTCAGGCGGGGATATCCTTTACCTAGACTGCTGTGTACCCCAAAATACCCTGCTGGGTAGGAGCTATGTGCATTCAGTTGCTCTGAGTGCTCTAAATTTCCAACCCCACCAACCTTACATCCTGGCTTGCCCTCCATCCCCAGGCCACTCTCCTGCTTACCTGTGCTCTTGATCTTGAGCCTCTCAAACCTCTTCCCCACCTTTTGCCTGGGCACCGGGAAAGAGAAAACATATCGGTTAGAGGTACAAAGCAGGTTTTCTAATTTGCCATGCTTAAGGAAACAAATAGGTGGACAGTTCAAAGTTAATTTTGCCGCACAATCCTAATTTCTTTTGTTGCAATAGTTGGTGAGGTTTTAAGCATGAAGTTTCGGAAGATTCAACAATTGAATCTAACATAGGCATGTGATAAAATTGGCTGAGGGGTCCAAGTGAGAGCTGGTCACTGGCATTTTTTTTTGTTTTTAAGAGAGAAAGGCCAAAGTCTTTGCACTCCATTTTTTATTTGTACTAAGCCAGGAGCTGTTATTGAGTGATGCAATATTGTGATAATTAGTGAATCTTGGCAGAGGGGGGTTGGATCCATTTTAGTAACACAATAGCTATACGTATTTGTATGTTTGACATGTTAAAGCATCACTTTTCAGAGTTTAATGCAGAGAAGATGACCTTGGCTCCAGTTAGACCTTGGCTTCCGTGGTAAGTCTGTGCTGGTACATCCTGAGATTTGCCAGTGCTGGGGTGGCTGCTTCTGATCCCTTAGTTTGTCTGTAGGATGCAAGTTTAATGACCTTTGTTTGGGGTCCCCAGGCATTTCCTAAAGCCACAAGGTCTCTTCAGCTCAGTTCTTGTCTGAGGCCATTTCAGAACTCTGCTTTCCTGAGGTCAGAACCCAGGGTCCTTCCTATCAAGGGCCCAGATGTGTCTGTTTTGTAGGATACTTTTGACTTAAATGAGTCTTTTTAAAAGATACTTTTGAGCTTGGGTATAGTGGTACACAGCCTTAATCTCAGAACTAGGGAGGGAGACAGGTGGGTCTCTCTGTGAGTTCCAGGCCAATCTGGTTGACTAGGGAGTTCTAAGCCTGCGAAGGCTATATACAGTGAGACTATTTCTTGTGTTACACACACACACACACACACACACACACACACACACACACACACACACAAAGTAAAACAAAACAAAAAGAGGAAGCGTGACAGCTACCCCTTCAATGTAAACTCACATGCTCTGATTGGTACTAAGTATTCCAAAGAAACTACATGAAATAAATATACATTGCAACTAATTTTCTTTTATGGTAGGACCTCACCCATGTTTACACATTATCTTTATATATTTTAGTACTTTAATATTTACTATTTATTTATTTGTGTGTGTATGTGTGTGTGTGTGTGTGTGTGTGTGTGTGTGTGTGTGTGTGTGTGTATGAGCATGCCACATGTGTGCAAGCCCTTTTGGAAACCAGATTGGAGGGTCAGATCTCTAGTAGCTGGAATTATAGGCCGCTCTAGTTGCCTGACTTCTGTGAACCAAACTTTGGTCCACTGGAAGAGCTGCATGTATATACATACATATATACATGTATGTATATGTATATATGTATGTTTATACAAAATATAAACAAATAAAAATAAATTTATTTTTATTTCATGTACATTGGTGTTTTGTCTGCATGTGTCGGTGTGAGGGTATTGGGTCCCCTGGAACAGGAGTTACAGATAGTTGTGAGCTGCCATGTGGGTGCTGGGAGTTGAACCCTGGTCCTTTGGAAGAGCAGCCAGTACTCCTAATGGCTGAGCAGTCTCCAGCCCCAGATCATCCTTATATTTGCATGAATAAAATACTAAAGCATGTAGTCTGTGAGTGCATGTTTGGAAAAAGGCTCTTTTTAAGAGTTTCTGGTATGGAGACAGTAGTTTTTTAGTTTTTAGGTTTTAGTTTTTAGTTTGGTAAATAAGGGCATTCACCTTTCTGATTGCTTTGATCTATTTAGATTGGAGAGAGAGAAACAGTGCTATTTCTGACTAAAGCTTTGGTTGTTATAAACTTTGTGTTTGGTTTAGTTTTCATCACATGGTAAGCAGATACTCATGAAGTACTTTGACTTCGGAAGAGGACAAGCTAAGCTGTTTAAAAAAATCTAACTCAGCTGGGTGGTGGTGGTGCATGGCTTTGATCCCCGCACCCAGGAGGCAGAGAAAGGAGATCTCTGAGTTCGAGGCCAGCTTGCTGTACAGAGTCAGTTCCGGGACAGCCAGGGCTATGCAGAGAAACCTTGTCTTGAAAAATCAAACAAAACAAAACAAGGAAAATAATCAAACTCCATTTTTTTTTTTTTTATGGTGGTTGAAGCTGCTGCAAAGCCTTGTGGGAGCTTGGGAGGTAGAAGACAGGCTTCTAGGCCAGTACACTGAGAGATGCCTGGCTGAGCACCTGTTTTAAACCTAACTCCAAGGGGATGTTTGGGGTGAGACAATGCTTATATTTTAGCATGTCCTAACACTCTCCAGTATGGTCTGCACAAGTACCCTCCTCACCCTAGTGGGATTACATATTTGTAGGATCCTGGTTGAGGAGTACTGGTTAAATAAATAGATATCCATCTGAAGGAGAAGTTACACTCCTGGCTTCTGGTTTTGTTTGAGTTGCAGATGGATTTCTCATTCCCTTATTCCACCGATCAAAACACCCATGGATTAAGGGAAAAGGTCAAACGAAAATAGTAGCTGAAGATTATGTTAATTTTGCCTGATTTATTCAGGCTTCATGCTCTGGATCTCCAAGAGGGTGTCATCTCTATGTGGTTTTGTTTAGTAGGCTGCACATGTCTTATTCTTCTTGTTTAAGAGATAGGGCCTTACACTGTAGTCCTAGCTGGCCTAGAGATCGCTAGGTAGCCCAGGCTATCCCCAGAGTCACACTAATTCCTCTGCTTTAGCTTCTCTAGTGCTTATATTATAACTGTGAACCATTGATCTAGCTTGGCGAGTCTTTTCTTACCTCCTTGCATCACATGTGACATCCTCGATACCTCTTCTGTCCACAAAGAAGTTCATTCCCCGTGCATTGAACCGCACACATACGTTCCTGTTAAGAATCGATGACAGCGTGCCTAGCAGGTGACTGTCAGCCACTCAGCAAAATGAATTCAAAGTGTGTTCGGGGCAAGGGAGCTGGGTCAGCTGACAACGTACTTGCCTCTCAAATCCTTGCCCCACACATGCCCGAGATGGATGGGAAACAGAGACAGGAGGATCCTGAGGGCTTCCTGGCCAGCCAGTCTAGCTAACGGGTGAGCTCCAGGTCCGGTGAAAGACCTCATCTCAAAAATTAAACTGGAGTGTGGTAGAGGGAGACATCCGACCTCAGTCCCCAGCCTCCACATGTGTATATACTGTAGCCACTTTAATATCCCTTTTCCCTCTTAGATGGATCCTAACAGGATATCAGAGGATAGCACTGACTGCATTTATAGAATCCTGAGACTCCGTGAAAACACAGGCTTACAGGACACGGCTATGGAGAGTGAAGACACGGAAGCCCTCCCGGACTCGTGCAGAAGGATGAAACAGGCCTTCCAAGGAGCCGTGCAAAAGGTAAGTCTGTACTGACGTTGCTAAGTCAAGGGCTCTTACCGACTCTACAGTAAGTGAGTGGTAAGTCAAAGGGAGTGCTGTTGACTCTGTTCTTTTGTTTCACTAAATTGTAAAAGAGCTGACGAGGCTGTCTTAAAGGGAATCCTTTTGGAGTTGGTGGCAGTCGGTGTCTTTCCCTCCTTTTTAGGAGGAGGGATTTAGAAGGATGTCTGGAAGGAGAACCAGGGTGGCTGTAGTCAGGGTGCGGTCACTTCGTTGGTTTGAATCCTTGGTCTAAAACTCGTGTTCGAGGTGCCCAGGACTGCCTGGGGGCTCTTTCCCTCCCTGCTTCTGTATGATTCCCACCTGTGCACCTGTGGCCTGGGCTCCCACAGGTGTCAGGGTCCCTTTGCTGTCAGGTGTGGTGACAGCGAGGTAGCCAGGAGCAGGAGGTGACGAGTGAGGTGGAAAGCATGTGTCTCTTCCTCATTTTCGGGGAGAGCCGGGCAGTGAGGGCTGAGAGTGGGGAGACGAGTGACTGCCATGTCAACAGCTGCAGCCGAGAAGCATGCCCGCCTGTCAGGTTTCCCTGAGCCACCCGGGAATTCTGCTGCCTCAGAACTAACGTACTTCCTGACCCTGCCAACAGCTGGGTAGGATTCCGGCGCTAAATGCTGCATGTCTGCAGTGAGCCCGGGCGCTCCCAGTTTCCTGTGTTGCTGCATCCTCTCAGAGTACACCCTGGCGTTCTCAAAGCCGCTGGGCCTTGGACTTGTTAAGACTTACTAAGTAACTAGTCCAATCCGTAGTTCTCCAGGGGGATAGCAGAACTCTAAAGGTGCATCGGCTGAAAGCACAGGCCAAAAGATTAAGCTGTAACACTTTGAAGGTGAATATAGTGTTTTAAAGGTGAGGCTTGGTGTAGTTTTATTAGATTTAAAAATACCACGACTTTTCAGCTTACTTCATCGCATCACATCTCCAAGACAATATACAGACTGAAGAATGAAAGGTGACCATCACAGACTCTACTGGCATCCTAATTTCAGACATGATTCACTAAAACTGAGTATCATAGAATTGGTAAAATAGATGTTACTATAGCACGTATGAGAACAGATATTGCTTACAGCACTATTATCTGTTGGTATGAATATATGTGTATATATATGCATGTAATTTATTTATTTTAAATAGGTTTGGATTAGGAGAAAAATAATTTTACCAGATTTAAAAATTTAAGCTTTTTCTTAGTCTGGGCATGGACCTTAGTAGTGGGATGTGTGCTTAGTGTGGGCAAGGCTCTGGGTTCATATTCTGAACCTGGCAAACTAGTGCCAAGTCCAGACAAAAAGAATCAACTGCTGTATTAAAGGCGTATGATTACCTCGTGTGGCTCATATTTGTAATCCCAGACTGAGGCAGGGGGATTGTGAGTCTGAAGTTAGCATAAGATATAGAGTGAGGCACAGCCTCTGAGAGGAAGAGAGGAGGGGAGGGGAGAAGAAAGGAGGGAGGGAGAGAGAAAGAACAGTATTTTATATTAACAAATAATTGCGAGTCTCAAGGGGAATGGAATTTTATTTCATTAATTTTGTACTTGTGTTTGCTATGCTGTAGGAGTTTGCATTTGAAAGAAAAAAAAAAACATGGGCAATTTATTAAATCCTTTTAAAAGATCAGTGAACTATTAACATATAAGCCAGTATATATTGGTATAATACACACACTATTATATACACACTATTAGAGCATGCCAGTGTGTACTAGCGGTGGGAGTTTCCAGCTCTTCCTAGGCCCGATCTTTAGGAAGGAGATGAAGGCTACCCAAACCTTATCATTACAGTCAACCAACATCCATATGGTGGACCTAGGCACTTTGCCATACCTTTTTCTTTTACCCGAGAATGTGCTCTTTTATACTAGTCAAATGAACGGTTTACAAAACGTATCACCCCTTCATGAAAACCATTGCTTAATGTGACGTCTTCGTAATTGGCCACGGTAATCGGATTTCTGATTTGTCTTGACAATGCTAAAAATAGGATGGGTGTAGGCAGGCCTTCTGAAAGTAAGTCTGCATCTTCACTTCAGCTCTAACAGATATTGAGTGAACCCGAAGAACAATTCCTGTGCAGCTGCAATCAGTATTGAGAGATCAGCCCATGCAGCGGCAACAAATGCCAGACAGGAATGCGATCTCATATTATAGGCGTGCTGAAAGTGGTGTTTACACAGCTCATTGTGGTCAGACAAGTAATCTTGTTTTTCCCTCCTTTTTTGTTTGTGGCTAGGTTTTCTTGGCTTCCCCCCCCCCTTTAGCACAGAGCTCTGAAAGCCTCCTCCCGCTCCAGCTCTACAAACTGGAATTTATAAAGTCTATCATAACAGTCTATGACAATTAAAAAAAAAAATCCTAGTACAGTGTGGTGTGTCTGATTTGTGAAGCGATGCCTGTTTTCAATTTTGGCTGCCTTCCTGGGCTCTGCCCAGCCAGCCGGGCTTGGACAGAGTGGTGAGTTCAGGCCTTAATCGGGACTGCCATGCATGGCAGGGAGGACACAGACCCTAGACCTTCTATTTGGACTCAGTGGAGACACATCTATTTAAGTATAGATTCTGAGTCCTCGGGGCTGTGACTTCACCTGCCTTCAGTATGTCAGGTTGTTGACTCCACACTGGGACCTTTCGGTAGCAAAACTGGATGAGATTTTCCTATAAAATATTTAGATGAATGGTATCAAAGGGATAGACTGATAGGCGTAAACTTGCCTGTGCCTTGAAGAGGCTAGGAAGAAACAAGTGGGCTTATAGTTGCTTTGCTTGTTTGTTTGTTTAATCTATATAGGTATTTTGCCTTCGTGTATGTTAGTGTGTCTGGTGCCCTCGGAGGCCAGAGGAAGAAGCTGGATCCCTGGAACTGGAGTTATGAGCAGCCATGGGGGGTGCCGGGAGTTGAACTTTAGTCCTCCAGAAGAGCAATCAGTGTTCTTACATGCTGAGCCATTGCTCTAGCCCCTGCACTTGTTTTTTTATTTTATCTTTTAAAAGCGAGATTCTAGACTGAGAATTGTGTGTGTATGCATGTGTGCCTGTGTGCATATGTGTGTGTGTGTGTGTGCCCATTCCCACTTATGTGTGTAGAGACTAGAGGTTGACAACATTTTTCTTCCTCTGTTGAGCTCCAGCTTATTTTTTGAAACAGGATATCTCATGGAATGAGCTTATTGGTTTGGTTAGACTGCCTGGTCCCGGAGCCCCCAGGATCTGTCTGACTCTGCTCCCAAGCACTGGGGTTAGAGATGGGCGTTGCCACGCCTGGATTTTATGTGGGTTCTCAGGGTCCTAACTCAGAACTTCGTGCTTGTTCAGCAAGCAGTTTTCCCACAGAACCATCTCTACATACCTGAATTGTAACTATTTTAAATGTACATAACTTCACACAAGTTTTTTTATTTAATAATTATGTAAATAGATATTTTATTTAAGAACTTTGAATTTTTTTTCCTTGATAGGGCTGGAGAGCTGGCTGTGATGGTAAAGTGCTTGGAAGACCCAAGTTCAGATTCTAGAGCACACATTTGAAAGAGCCAGGAGGGACTGGAGAGATGGCTTTAGCGCTTAATAGCACTCGCTGCTCTTCCAGAGGACCCCGGTTCAGTTCCCAGCCATCTGTAAATGCCACTCCAGGAGATCTGATGTCTTCTGTCCTCCCTGACCACCAGGCATGCACCTGGTGTACATACATACATACACAATATACTACATACATACATACATACATACATACATACATACATACATATAGGCAAAACGCCTATACACATAAATTAAATAAAAATCCAGGAACAGGTTCTTGCAATCCTCACCTTGGGAAAGAAGAGACAGGCAGATCCCTGGGCCTTGCCTATGGGACAAATACCAAGCCAGTGAGAGACCTATATTAAAAAAAAAATGTTGAATGACACCTAAAATCTCTCTTTCTTTCTCTTTCTGTCTGTGTGTGTGTGCCTGTGAGTCTCTGTCACATCACACACACACACACACACACACACACACACACACACACACACACAC
>NW_026591086.1:15206385-15213184 GCF_907164565.1 Psammomys obesus | reverse complement strand
CACACACACACACACACACACACACACACACACACACACACACACACTGCTAATTTCCCTGATAACATCTGGGAGCTCAGAGTCTCAGTGTCCCTAACATGTCTCCTGCTTAGGAGACTCAACTAGCTTCCTGCTGAGCTGCCATTTGTTTATAAAGCTTGAGGGAGGGGCTGCCTAGAACCAATGGGGGTGGGGAGAGAAAATGTTGGGAGGGTACCATGAGCCTTCGAAACATTAGCTCAAACAAACAACAAACAAACATAAAAAAAGCCCTCGTAAAGTTGAACAATAAGAAATCCCTATAGACTGCAACAAAGTTGTAAGTTTCCCCAGGCCAAGGAATCTAGTCAGCTCACACACATTTGAATCTATCACACCTAACTGGTTTTTAGGACTGTCTAGTAAACAAAGAAACAATGAATGATGGGTCACCTATTGAACTATAAACGGAGATTCTTGAATCCAACTGGACACCAACTGATTTCTAAAGCCATTCAGGACTGTTACAAGGATGGTTCCTTCTCATCTTGTATGTCAGACACGCTTGGTAGTTGTGAGTGGCAGCTGTGGACAGTATTGCTGCAGAGCCTGAACAACTGGGTACATTTTGTGAGGCGGTATCTCTAGTTAGACTTCTCGCTTTAATCCTGTGTCCAGTGGGTCTGTTTGCCCCTCCCATTCTGAGCACTCTGTAGCTGGAGAACCCTGGACGCATGCTTGAAATTTGACTCTGGTTTCTTATGGAAGTACAATTGTATAGAACTCTCTAATTCCTTTCCCAAATATCAAACACCAACAGTGGGAACCAGAGAGATGGTTCAGTGGTTAAGAGCATTTGCTGCTTTTGCAGAGGACCCAGGTTCAATTCCCAACACTCATATTTTGTCTCTCGACCATCTGTAATGCCTGATGCCCCCTTCTGTCCTCTGTGGGCACAGCACACATGTAGTGTACATACGTTCATGCAGGCACAACACTCACACACATCAAAGAAAGAAAATAAAAAGCAAATGACAAACACCAACCAGCCCAATGATGGTAATGACAATCAATAAGTGATTTTCTTAACAGACCTTTGATCCTCTAATGCCTTGCTGGAGAAATGGGGTAAGAAAGAGTCATCATTACTGGAGCAATACTCATTCTTATCCCGAGACAGCTGGTGCATGTGTACTTTAAAATGCACATGTACATGGTACCCTGATGGTAAGACTAGTCAGCCCAGCATTGCTGATGCTTTGATCCGCAATGAGATAGTCACTGTCACTTCACATCATCTCAATTGCAAGAATCTTATCAGCGAAAATGGCTAGTATTCTCTCTCTCTCTCTCTCTCTCTCTCTCTCTCTTTCTCTCTACCTCTCATCATACTCCTGAGATGAGCCCTTCAGGTCTGGATTCTCCTTCTTCAACAGGTCCCTATCCTCCCTGTGTTCAGGGTGGCCTCTTGTGCTGTATGTCTGGATAGGAAAAGGGTAACAGGAAAAGGAATGTCAGTATGTGGCAGTGGAGACCATACCTTGCTGCCAGGGAGGCTAGACATCCAGCTGAGCTGCTGTTTGCTGTGATGCTTGAGGAAGAGACAGCCAACAGGGAGAGAGAGGCATCTCTGATGCACATTAGCTCTGGATGAATAGGAAAGTGTACACAACACACACACACACACACACACCCTGCCATACACGCCCACATAGACAGGCGTATATATGAAGCAAGAGTTAGTGCAGCGTGAAAAGTTTGGGTGGTCAGGATTTTCTTTTCTAAAGTTTATATTTTGGTAACTCGAGAGAGCATGAGAGAGAGTTTGAAAGGTAAATTTAACAGTTTGAGGAAGTGTCGCTGAAGGTGATTGCTGCTTGCAGTTTTCAGCTAGATTTTATAGGTTGAGAAACATTTACTCAAAGCCAGAGTGTTCAGCATTTTGAGTGATTGTTTTCTTTTTCTTCTCATGGAACTTTGATCCTTTAGAACTCCACTGTTGATCATTAGAAAAATCTTAATTAGCCAGGCTTGTATACACCCCCCCCTAATCCTAACACTAAGGAGGCAGAAGCAGATACCTGTGAGTTCTAGGATAATCTGGTCTACATAGTGAGTTTCAGGACAGCCAGAACTATGACTCAAAGAAACAAAGAAACAAAGAAACAAACAAACAAATAAGTCTCCCTCCAAACTTCAACTGAAGTAAAATAGAAACCACTGAAAATCTGAGCAGGTTCTGTCTGCCTAGAGACGTTGGAGTTGTTGTGTAGACATCATTTCTCAGAGGCTTCTTAGTTACAAAAGAAAGATCGGGGAGAAGTTTAAATCCCATTTCCTGTCTCTTTGCCTTGTGTTCAAGAATATGTATCCTAAGAGAATCTTTCATAAACCCAGAAGAAAACTTACATTTGGGTCGCTCGTGTTCCCAAATCAAGATCTTAGTCATGTAGTGGTTTTCCAGTAGGATTCCAGCTCTCTTTGCCATAATAGTTTTGGGAATTGAAATCAACCTCAATCATATTGAGTGTGTATAAAAGCTATTTTTTATGGGAAATCTGAAGCAAGATCCACAGAGATTTCCTACAGAGCCAAGGCCATCCGTATTAGTTACTTTTGCTGTGATGAAACACCATGACCGAGGCAACTTATAGAAGAAAGCGTTTATTTGGGATTATGTTCCAGAGAAATAAGAGCCCCTTATGGCAGGCAAGCATGGCAGCAGGAAATGGATGCTGAGAGCTCACATTGTGAGTCATAAGCACAAAATACACACACACACACACACACACACACAGAGAGAGAGAGAGAGAGAGAGAGAGGGCAAGAGAGAGAGAGAGAGAGAGCACATTGGGAGTGGCAGGGGGTTTTGAACCCTCAAATACCATCCCTATATGAAGTACATCCTCCAGCAAGGCTGTCCCTTCTAGACCTCCACAAACAGTGCCAGTGGGTGTTCAAATACTCGAGTCTGTGGGGGACATTCTTATTTAAACCATAACACCATCACTGCCATTTGCTCAACCGAAGGCTGATGGCAGTGTTCTCAATCTCAGGGGAGGCCCCAGGGAAGGCAGAGCCAGGAGGATTGCAGTGTGGAACTAAGGAGCAAGTGACATCAGAGGTGAGCTTTGATCTGTGCTGTGAGTACCCCGGGATGGAAGAAAAGATTCTGGATGGGGCCTCTTGAGAGACCCAAAATAAGAAGGATCTACCTGAGAGGGGTCATTCATGATGCTGTGAATTCAGGCTTTTAAAGGATCCCGTGTTGCTAAGGGGTGGGTTGGCTTGTGCATGCAAGGAGATGGCAGCCTCTGGAAAGGAGGGGGCGATGTGCCCCGGGTTAGTGTTTTCCAAACCAGCTGCATCTTCGATGACCTCAGGAGCCCTTCCTTGTTTGTTTATTAAGAGTTCTCAGATCTGCAGTGGAGGTTCTGAACTGATAGCCACAAGATGAACCCCGTGACTTCTGCAAAGCATCCTTAGTGCTAAGAGCCGCTAGTGGACAGAGCAGCCTGAGAAAGAATGAAAGCTATTGCTGGAAAAGGTGGCGTTAGAAGCTGGAGAGAATTATCTGTATCAGAGATGATCCTACATTTAGTGCCTGACTGTTGAACCTGAAGTACAGGAGTGGGAGGATCTTTCCTAGAAGTTCCCATTCTAGGAAACTTCCTGCTCACCAAGACGCTATTCCTGGCCTTGGTCTTGGCCTCTCGAGAATACCAAGTGGTGATCACAGCAGTAGCTGGAGTGAACACACTAATTTAAAATGCTAAGGGCCGAACACTTTCAGAACTGGGAACTCCTCTCCTTTGCAGCTGCTCCTCTCCTGAGTGAGGGTCAGCTTTGTCACCAGCTCACCAAGCTAGAAGCCTGAGGATGACCTTATGCTCTTACCCAAGGACTCTTCCCTAACCTTCATTCTGTGAAGTCGACCTCCTCACAAAACATTCAAGCAGGACATTCAAGCTTGACAGATGAGTGAATTAGGCACTTGAATGCTCTCTCTGAACATTTCGGGCCCATTTTGTCTACTTGTTTTTCTAATTGTCTCACAACACGCAGTGCGAGCATTTCCCAGGAGAGGCTCCCACTCACACGTGCCCGCCTGCCTGGGAATTAGGAGACCCTCTTCAGTACACTTGGAGCTTATCATCTGCACACTAGCTACAGGCACCTGGGCTGATCCTGGCTCACCCTAGGTAAGCTTTTCAAGGACCTGTGACTTTCCTTTCCGTCCCCATTGGCAAGCATGCAGCAATAGAACCTACGGAACACATTTTATTTGTGAATAACCCATACCCATCCTGCATGACACCACATGTTATGTGTGGTGTCTCAGTTAGGGTTACTATCGCTTTGATGAGGCGCCATGACCAAAAGCAAGTTGGGGAGGAAAGGGTTTCTTTAGCCTACACATCAGTGTTCATGACATGGAAGTCAAGATAGGAACTCAAACGGCAGGAACCTGAAGGCTGGAGCTGATGCGGAGGCTACAGAAGCGTGCTGCTCCACCGGCTTGCTCCTCGTGCCGTGCTCAGCCTGCTCTCATATAGAACCCAGAACCACCAGTCCAGAGATGGCATTGCCCACAATGGGCTGGGCCCTCCCCATTGATAACTAACTAAGAAAATGCCCTGCAGGCTCTCATCTCATGGAGGCTTTTTTTTTTTTTTCTTTCTCAATTGAGGTTCTCATCTTCTCAAAAGACTCTAGCCTACGTCAAGCTGACATAAAACTCATCAGCACAGGTGGCTAGTCACTCTTGTCAGGGGCAAGCCACGCCATAAACTCACAGGATTTGGTAGGGCTGCAGGTCTCAAGCATTTTCTGCATCCAGAGGGACAGCTTCTTCTTCCTGGGCACGAGCCCATCAGGGGCCCTCCTCTTGCGGCTTGCACACTTCCCTTGAGGTCGCCACTGTCTACAGTGACTGGCCTGCCATCTTGGCCGCCCTGTGGCTCTTATTCCCACGGCACCAGGCACATCTTTTTCCAGGGAGGCGGGGCTTTGTGATGTGGAAAGCAGTGCCAGTGTGAGGCTGGCATTCTTGTTGCATTGGGCAGAGGAGAGCAGAGGCACACTGCACTCCTCCGCTGAGGCCCTGAATACACTGTTTTTAAAAAATAACTCGCCTAGTAGAAGACACTTCAAAGTTGGTCTTTTAGGAAGACTAATACCGCTTGTCATAAGGCTTTTTTTTTTTTTTTTTTTAAATCAAAACCCAAGGGGGCCTTTAACCGCAGCAGAAGCTTCCTCATTTAAACCATGAAGGTTAAACAATAAAAACCAATTTTCTATTCCCAGAATACCCATTGCCCTTCCTGGAAAAGCATCACTCTGCTTGATGACAACAAGGACACAGAGCTCCTTGGTCCCTTGGTGTGGAAAGAACAAAAGCAGTTATAGATGGGCGTCTCTTCCACTCACTCCTGGAAGAAACGGTACCCAGGTGGCCGTCATGGCCAAGTCCTTCACCAGGACTTCCATGACAGCGGCTCAGGGAGCAGGGGGAGATCCTTCCCTTGGGCTGCTCTCCCAAATCTTGAGTTGGGGTGAGACAGCTGAGTGACCCGTTCCAGGCGCACCCCAAAATACAGCTTGCTTTAATTGGACAGTTGCGGATTTGGTCTGTTCTCGAGATTCTCAGGTTTGACGTAAGGAGCAGCAGACTGTGAGGTCAGGCTCTGACAGCTAGCACCATCAGAAGAAATGCCACATGGCCTAACCCCCAGCAGTGCCAGCGTCCTGGGGAGAGGAGGTGGCACACAGGGCAGGAAGAGCCGTGAAGCCAGGCAGGCAGCTCAGTGAATAGCTACTGTTTCCTCTACACCTGCGAGATTTCAGATAGCGAGCCGTCTGTTCTTCCTTTCTCCCTAAGCAGTTTCTACACCTTAAGCTGTGGAAGGATAACCGGATGCCTTATAGAACTCCAGTCTCCTAATCATGTACTTGGTTGCTCTGGCAACCAGCTCCCATCCCCTGAGTTACCTCATTGGCATAAATAGGCCTGGTTGAGAAAGGTTCATGCCTAACAGCAGATCGATCATTCTTGTCATTAAAGAAATTCCAGGAATTCTAGGAGGGGTGTGCCAGGAACTTCAGATGCAGACCTGCCGTGTGTATTTCTTTAAGCCTTGAGATGCCACAGAGGCCCAGTCATGGAGGGTCTCATAAGCGGTTTGATTGTACTTGTTCTTGAAGTCACCAAGCGATTTCAGGAAGGGTTAGGGACAGGCACCCCTTGCGTTCAAGATGCTTATTCCAGCAGCCGTGTGCACATCGGTTTGTGACACAGAGGGGAAGACGAGGTAGGAAGCAACTGCTGTCTTCCCGAGGAGGAGTGATGAGAGCTTGAAGGCTGTGGTAGTGGGCCTAGGAGGAGCAGGTGGGATTTCTGAGGTATTTACCAAGCACAGGTCCGCAGGACTTCCTCGAAGGAAGGGGAAATGGCCTATTCATCTGCAGAAACAACCGGAGTGTGGCATTCACGCGCTAAGCGGCTGATGAATGCACTATTCTTGTAACTAGGTTGGAGAAGAATTTACATGAAGGGTATCATTAAGATGTTAAAATGAATGCACCACATAATGTTAACAAGTGTGTGAACCCTGCATTATATCTGGCAAGCGGGGTGTTAAATCTTTGCTCAAGCAGCCAGATGTCTCTGCAGCTGCTGCTGTGGCGTTGCTGAGGGAGGCAGCCACCTGAGACCCTTGCTGCTGACTGGTGCCAATAGTGTCTGGAGCATCTGCCTGTACAAATTGCTTCCTCAGTGATTTGATTGACAGGTACCGCATGGATCACGTGATCCGTATCA
>NW_026591086.1:15179641-15206375 GCF_907164565.1 Psammomys obesus | reverse complement strand
TATCACATATATGTTACATATATACATGCATATATATCCCAGCTGCGTATATTATATAAGTGTAGGTATGTCATTTAGAAGGATGAAATCACAGTAGCAGTCACACAAGCACAAGACCAGTTGAATCACAGATACTCGGTGTCTTGCTCCTGGCAGTTATTCAGCAGTTTGTAAAGACAGGCTTAGAAGTTGGCTGGGTTTGGCAAAAATCCCTAAATCATTTACAATGCCGTGCAGGGGTCTGGGGGAGCTGGGTCCTAGCAGACGGGATGTTTTCCCTGTCCTACTCCTGGGAACTGCACTTCTTGGATGGGCCATTTAAGAGAAGTCGAATAGAGGCCATAGAGGAGACCACAGTTACACAATCAATTGATTTTTTTTGTAGACTTTGTTCCCCAGAGGAGAGATTGTGAAATCCCAACATTTTTTCCTATGAGTTAAACTGCAGTTGAAATTAAGGGGGGAAAAAATCAAATCAGTTGTTTTCCTGTCTTTGCAGATGTACTCTGACAGCAAAGATGAAAAATTAGCGTATTCTAATTTGAAAGATAGCCCTCAATATTGTAACTTCCTCGCTTCCATTTGAAAACGTGAAATCCTGACTGGTGGTCCAGGCCTGCGGCAATTTGGGGCAACGTCCACTAGGTGGCACTGTGTCAGAAGGTTTCTTTCATCCCTGGCTGAGATTTCTTGGGCTGCCTACTTGATTTCAGTTTTC
The DNA here is from genome assembly GCF_907164565.1 of Psammomys obesus. Lineage (NCBI taxonomy): Eukaryota > Metazoa > Chordata > Mammalia > Rodentia > Muridae > Psammomys > Psammomys obesus. Next base: position 15,205,657 of record NW_026591086.1, on the reverse strand, counting down.
CCGTTCCCTTCTGTTTTGTTCCCTTTTCTTGTTCTGCTATAGGGAGCTATTATCGTTTAGGCCTAAATTATGCTTACCTAAAAATGAATACTTTTTGTTACAGTTTGACCAAAAATAAGTTTATTCAATTCAGGAAGTTTCTTATCTACACTCATAGGTAACGATTCTTGTTGTGCTGGGTAGTTTATAGGAACCAAAGGTTGTGTGCATGTGTGTGTGTCAGTGCGTGTATGTGTCGCAGGTAGCTGTATCTGGGAAGGCGTATTGCTGGTCTTCTAAGGTAGGGAGTCAGCTAGATAATTAGGCTCTCCTGAAGATAACCTGGCTCCTAGGCAGGCTTCTGCTCCTGAGGTTTATTATATGATTCTCATGTAATTTTAAATGGTACTACAAGGGAAAACTTGCTTGGCTGGAAGAAGTAATGCTTCAATACGGGGCCTGGAAGCGTAACTGTGAGGTTATTCATTTGCGTGCACACGGGTGGTCCCGAGCAACGACTCATGGGGACCCCCGTCTAGCAGTCACATTTCTGAACGCCTGCTGGATATTGGAGTCCGCCTTCCGTCACATTCTGAGAAACGTCAAGGCGGTCGGTATGAGACAGGTGCTGTGCACAGGGCCAGGGCAGCCCCAAAGTTCACGCCAAACATCCCTCTTGGATCCACCGGGATGCCCCCAGGTTCTGTCTACAAGAAATCTGTGTGTGCGCACAAAAGTGTGCACTTGTGTGTGTGTGTGTGGGGGGGGTTGTCCAAGTGTGTGGAAGCCGAGGTCATCTGGGTGTGTTGTTCTCCAGAGGCCAGCCACCTTGGCTCATTAGGACAAGGCTCTCTCGTTGGCCCGGAGACTGATGATTAGGCAAGATTGACTTTCCAGAGAGCTCCAAAGCCCAGCTTGTGAGTGCTGGGATCGCCCCCTGAGTGCTGGGCTTACAAGGGTGCACTAGTGTCCAGTAGTTCTGTTTTTTTTTTTTTTAAACCAACCAACCAAAAACCCCATTGGGTCTGGGGAGATAAAACCCAGATCTTCTTGCTTGCACTATGCCAATTAAGCTGTTAAGATTTTATTTTATTTTATTTTTTAACAAAGCCCATAGACTTAGTCAAACGGTATGTTTGTGATTGCCCATAAATAGCAATTTCTTTGGGGTTCAAAAGATAGGGGTGGAGACATACATGCTACAACCTTTTTGTGTGTGTGTGACCCGAGGTCACAGATTCATCGTAGGATCCTTTCTGGTATTGAAACTTCCTGTCTGAATTTCTGGGGTGAATTGCTGTTCTTGGATACTCTAGAGAAGTAACACAAAAGCATCACCTCCTGGGACTCTAACGAGAGGTCTAATTCACCCAGGGACGCGAACCCTTTTTTTCCCCCTGACAGCAGGCATTGAAAGTGCTTCTGAGAGGTGCTATTTATTGAATTTTCTTGTAACTAAATGGGTCTGTGGCAGCTCTGACCTAGAAGCCACTGATTAAATGGGCAAGGAAAGTGCATCCCCAGTGGAGAGGGAGAAAAAAAAAAAAGTCCCTGCCCATTTAATCAGGGGCTTCAGTCTGCTGCTTTGGTTTGGTCTCAAGCCTTAAGATAATTTGCTCATTTGCCCATGTAGAAATCCTTGTGAAGGGGATTTGTTGGTCTCAGCTGAGGCTGCAGCAGCTCCTAGTCTTTTAGAAATTCAAATCAGAGACTCCAGCGCAGGCCCCCTGGATCTCAGACCATGACCTTGCATCCCTCCCGGAGGTCGGCACACAAAATCACCCTCAGGTTGAAAGTCACTGCACTGGCCACAATACCTTTTTTTTTTTTTTTAATCTCTGTGATGGGGCTGAGTGTGTAGAAAATCAGGGAGCAGGTTTGTAGGAAGGTGCCGAGCTTCTCTCCTGACAGTGGAGCAGACCAGAGCTAGAGGGGAAGTGAGGAAGTAGCTTTAAGCCTCGGAATAACTGTCTCCAGGATGCCTGCTCTAATCAGGTAAAGGTATACATGTGATATCTCTATGTAGGCATACACAATGGAAATAGAGGCGCTGTCTATGTGAATGTAGAAAGTTGTGCTCAATGTATGATAATGTCGTCTGTGTACGTATAAATACATAAGAATATATGTAGTTTTATGTGTGTTGGGGGGGCAGGAGCCAGCAAATTCCAGAAATTGGAACACCATCGTGAATCCCAAGAAGAGACCTGTGCGACCGGAGATCGGCAGGAGTGGGGAACAAAAAGCAGCCTACTGAGAGCCATTGCGCTGTTCAGTGCCCAGGGACCACCATCTGCTTAAAATTCCCTACAGTGGGCTTCAGGATGTCCAGGGACCCAGGTGCAGGCCAGGGCAGGGGCTGACCTTCTGTGACCTCTGTGAATTCCCTGAGAGTTATGAAGGACAGAATAGATTCCTATCTCCTTTGGGGGTACTGAAGGCGGAGAGAATAACAAAGAAGAATAAATATTATCTCCGGGTCGCTTCTCCCTGACAAGAACTGAGTTTGTGTTATTCCATCTACCCATTCATTGGTCCGACTGTATGGCTGAAAGCCTTTCTTTCTGGATAAGGAAAGCTCTGCTTCCATGGTCTATTCTGTAGACGTCATGGGATGGTGATGGTCAGCAAGCAGGATGCTTGTCCCAGTAAGAGGGAAATAGGACACTGTCCCGTGTTGAAGGCATCCAGGGGTCCGATTTTACTCGGCGCTCAGCCGATCGCTCACCCACCTATCTCCCTGACTGGGCTCCTCTAAAGCTGACCTTTGACCCAAGGAAAAAGCTAGAGCTCTGACCCGCTCTACCTTATAGGACATTCCATGTTAGGTAATGACTGAACCGGGTGAGGACGTGGTTCAGAGACTTCATTCCGGGGGCTCAGGTTCAGTATGCAACCTCCTCCTCCCACTCTACACGCACCGATGTAACAGAAACTAGCCACCGGGAGCCAGGCATCACTCTCGTTCCTGTGGGCTGAGCCTCTAACAGGAATTTACTCCTGAGCTCCTTAAAAAGAGGCCAAGTGCCGACCGAAGAGAGTCAGGCATTTTGTGTACTTGTTACTTTTCGGGCTCACTCTCTTTCCATCCGTGTCCCTGTTACGTGCGCCCCAGACTTTCTAGGCGTTTTGGAGGTTCAGGATATAGGAATACGAGATCCTGGGATTTTGCTTCCTCCGAGCTGCTGGCCTCATTTTGAAGCAATCCCAGTTGATTTCCCATCCGGTGGTCCTGCATATTCTTTCACCGCTTTACAAAAAGAATGAGTTTCTAAATAAAATCCTCTTTCGTTTTCAGGAATTGCAACACATTGTTGGGCCACAGCGTTTCGCAGGAGTCCCAGGTAACGATGAGTCTGTGTGAGTGTTTGAAGTCCTATGCGGCCTGTAATCTTTAAGCTCACCCGGTTCTGTCATCCCCAGCTACGATGGAAGGTTCATGGTCCGAGCTGGCCCAGCGGAGCAAGTCTGAGACTCATCAGCCTTTCGCTCATCTCACTATTAACGCTGCCAACATCCCATCCGGTAAGATATATTTATGCCCAGCCTGAAAACATGTTCCAGTCATACGCAAACCTATTCTTAGCCTGTTACCAAAACTTTTTGACCTCTAAAGGAAAAGGAGGAGGCAGACCCATCGGTTGTCCCCTACCTTGTCAATCACGTCAGACACTACTTCATCCCCGTATTCATTTTCAGGTCATGGAAGCGGCCGTTTATTTTAAGTACCTGCCAGTTGGGAGCACATAATTGCCCACAATGCCCATCTGTTTTCACTCATGAAGTAGATTAGTTTGGTATCGAACGCGCCCCCGTTGCTGACATCCTAGGTGGATGGCTTCATTCAGGAAGCCAGAGGTTTTCCCATCTAGGAAGGCGGGGGGGGGGGGCAGCAGATGACAGCAGTCCTCCAGAAACTGAGGTATTTCTGTCCCTTCTTCCCACGCTCATCCACCTACGCTCTGGTAAATATTCTGTTTAATAGACCAGAGCTATGATTACCTTTGAACCACAGCTGGTTCTATGCACTAGGCAGTTATCACATAGCCCCTACTGGCTGCTCACCACGAACGAGGCCACGATTACAAGGATCACAGTGGACATGATGGTAGGGTGAGAAGTGAACATCAGTGTTAGCGCTGCTGGGTCCTACATACTGAACACTTCCTCTGGCTGAGGTCCTGGGCTGCGCGTTCGTTCTACTAGGAGGCAGTTATCAGTCAGGTTGTTCAGACGAGAAGGCAGTGCTTCCTATGGTTTGTCTCTTGCTTCAGGTCCCTGTGGTAACGGGATTAGACGCTGACTTTCCCCTCTACTTAATTCCCATGTGGGTGCTGTACACTCTCCTAGAAGGCAGGCTACAGGGTACTTGTGGTGGGTTGGCTTTGTCAGGAGGGAGTAGTCCTAAGGTCATAGGTATTTTCCCACAAAGCACAATAGTTTGATACCCAGTGGTAAGTGCTCTAATGTCTGCTTGGGCCTGTGACCTTGGATGAAGTACCAGAATCTGTTCCTCAGCTGTAATAACGATGGGAATACTGTCCACCATGTGGGGCTGCTATAGATACTATATTTTGGGGGTGAAAGGGGCCTATTATACTCAGTAGATGTGATTTACCATTATTATTTGAACTTAATTAAGTCATTATGTAAAGCCACTTTGTTCTCCAGGTGGCTTAAGGCACTTTTTTTATTTGAGTTTAAACTTTTTTGAGTCTTTTAAATAATAAAAGTCTAATCTTTTAATAAATAATTTTGATCTATTATAACAGCGTAGGCCATAGAGAGTTATTTATTCTTTTTTTTTTTTATGGAAGATACAAGAAGTAAGAAAACAGCTCTGGAGTGGTTAGGAGAGTGGGTAGGCTGCCAGTTTTCATCCTACACATAGTTGCCTCCATAAACAGGTTCTCTGCGTGTGCCTGGGGGTGGAGCTATGCTGATTTTTCTCTGGGTGGGAAAACTAGTTTGCATGTCCACAAAGGCAATCAAATTAATACCCGTGTGCGGGCTGCGTGTGCTGTGACCGTACCCTACATTTATCTTTTCAGTTCCCTTTAAATGGCATAGGATAAACATTGCCTGAGAGCGTGTGCCAGAGCCAGCTTGGCAATGGCAAGCATGTTTTAGTCACAAAGCTCCCTCTGCAGGCACCTTGAGTCCAATCGGTGCCAAGAATCCAGGCGAAACTCCCGGTTACGTTCCGACAGCTATTGGGTTTAGGAGTCGGGGAAATGAGCCATTCTATGCGTCCTGTTTAAGAAAATAGAGTTAGTTGCTGTTGTTGGGCCAACAGCCCCTCTTAACCCATTGTTCTCCCGATGCTGGCCAGTGCTGAATGCTTCCCAGGGAGTTGGCTTGTCTTGGCCATTTTTATTTTAGAGCGCTGTTACATACTTGTTTATACACAGGGAGACAGAGTCCCAGAGTCCGTCGCATGTGGACTGTTATACCCTGTGCAGTTGCAAAGTTTCCTGAGTAAAATGCACCAGAAGGTACTTGGGGACGGGGTTAGACTATGTGATTTTCCTTAGGAAGCTGTGCAGGCTAAATGTTTGCCGGGGTCCCTTTCCAACAGCTAGCAGCTGGGAGCCCAGCAGACAGCTAGAGAGGTCAGGCAGGCTGGGTAAGAGGTCCTCAGCATGCCTCATTAGCAACAGAGATGCTGGCTGCCAGGGCAGGCCTTCACCCTGCTAATTTCTCATCTTCTCTCCCCACTGTTATCTTTTGGTAAGTCCTTTATTCACACTGTCTAACTTTCTAGCTTCTCTCCTGTGGGCTTCACGAAAGCCCCACTGCGCTCCAATAGTGTTTTTCTCACCAACAATACGCTCCCTTTCTTCAACCCAGTTTTGACCCAAACCTTCCTAGCTTTCTGGCTCTTCTGTCTTGTCATCAAGCTCAGCTGTGCCGAGCACCGCACGTCTCTGCAGCTTCTGTCTGGCAGTTCTTTGTTCCTCCTAATCAAGCCTGGTTCTTTACAGCATGCAGCAATGGAAAGCCCACACTTTATATGCTCACTTCTTTTTCCCACCATCGGGGGCGAGCATCTTAGGAGTCCTTCTGTCAGGTGGCTGGGATGAGTCAAGGCTGGAGAACAGAAGTGGAGAAAAGCAGAGAGGCACATTACAGTAGAGAGGATCCGTCTTCACTTGACTCCTTAGACCATGGGAGTGGCACTCCATCAGGGTTCCTATCTTCTCGCACCACTGTTTTGATTACTTTCTTGCTTTCCTTGGGCAGAGCTCACTCCAACATGAGTTGGCCCATCCCATTGAAAGGAGGGACTTCACTTCAGTACTTTGACATGTCTATGTCAAATTACATACATGACAGTTGAATGGAATGCAGTACAGGAATTGGCCAAGAAGCTGAGAAATACAGAGTAACTTGAGATGGGAATATCTTGAGCTTTGCCTATGGATTAGATGACTGCCTACCGGGTTAGAGGAGTTATCATGCAGTGTTTATGATATGGTAGTGAGCAGGCTTGAGGAGGCTTTTACAGTCTCCTGTTGATTCACTTGGAACCCTAGGGTGACATTTGCATTTGGCACACTTGACTCCAGGGAGAGGGTAAGACTCCCAATGGGAAAGAAGGAGAGTTGCTGTCCAGTGCCCAGAGGCTGGTGACTACAGCAGCCCTGCTGGGAAGTTTGAGAGTACCCTTGTCCTCTTCGGAAACTGGAGCCATTGTTTTCTTGGTCATTTAATGATGGCTTGCTCCACTGTAGTATAGGTTGAACACTGCCTCATATCCGCTCTCCCGCCTTTCCTGTCACCTTTTCAGTTTCTGTTGTAGCTTGAGGTGGGTGTTTTCAGATCATATCCGAGAGACTACAGACCATTCTGTGGTTCATCCTCTGGCACTGTAGGGATGGATACAGGTGTTCAGGTCTTCCCAGAACTCGGGCCACTGTGGGTAGACAGTGTAGGTGGTATTATTATTGTTGTTATCATTTGTACAAGGATCTCCTAGAATCCGTCAAATGAGTTGTCACCTTTCAGGACTTGAAATCTATTTCATGGGTTGGTGGCTTCAAAATCAGTCCCTGGTCTTATTTTTTTTTTATTCTTACAAAATTATTTATGTATTTTGTTGTATGAAACGATAGATTTAGTAATGACATTTTTGTTCAAGTGTATCGTGTATTTTGATACTCAATCCCAAATAGCACCCCTTCTATTTGCATGGTTAGCATGTGTGTGTGTGTGTGTGTGTGTCTTCTAGTTTCCATACATGAGCAAGAACTTGTAGTATTTGTCTTCTCTGGGTCTCCCTGACTGATTTCTGTGAAGACTATCTAATTGCAATACTAATTACCAGCTCAAGACTAACAAGTTGTAGGCAGCATGGCACGTAACAATTTTTTTTTTTGTATGCAGCAGAAACAAATTCTCCCCTGCTCCCCTAGTCAGAGAGCTGGCTGTTTTTTGTCTTACTGACTCCAGAGACATGACAATGTTAGTTTGCCATAACTCTTCATAAAATCCTTGGAGAAGAGATGTGGTTTTGGACCTTTGCATAGTTCTGTAAGCTTTCACCCTATCAGTTATCATTTTTTCCAGTATAATAATATAAATCTCCACATAATTATACATATTGATTTATAGTAGAGGTAGTCCCAATTTTTAAAGACCCAGCTACATACATCAAAGACCTGGATTCTGATAAACATTAGTCACACAGCTAATTTAGAATGTTCTATAATACTTGGACTTCTCCAGGAATAGTAGCATGGAGGTCACTTCATTTCATGGACCAGAAAGGGTTATAGGAGAACTTGGAACTTGGGAGTGACTTTACAGCATTTTGATGTGAATGACTGCATGAAGTTGAGGAGCTGGGATATTTTGTTTTGGAGCTTCTGTGGGGATGGCCATTCAGTTTTGTGACTTAGGCTGAGTTGGGAGTAAAAATGGTGACATAGATAGAATCTGGCCTTTTCATAGCTTCTGTGACCCAGATTCTCACATCCTTTTACACACCCCTGTCCACAAACTAAACAAAGGTTAAGTTATACAAAGGATGGAAATTCTCTTCCTATACAAATTGGGTTCTTTCCTATCTGAATTGACTCTGGCTAATTGCTCTCTTCAACTCAGAATGAACTGTCCACGGGTCCCAATCTTTTCCCTTTTCTGTGTTTCCTGGCTTGGTAGAAACTCTATGGAGTCATTTTGATCCCTCTCTATGGAAATAACTTGTTCTCTATCTCTCTAAATCTCGTAGCAATTCTATGTGCTTCCTTCAAGCTCTGCTTCTTTTCTGGACCATGTTGCATTATCCCTTGTGCCCTCTAGCTTCCTTTAGGACAGGAATAGAGGATTTTTGGTTTTGTGCCTCCAGAGTGCTTTACAGAAAGCACTAAGTGCATCTGAATGTATCCATGCCCTTGTATAGGTGAGAATCAAGGTAAGTTACTGCGTTGCAATAGGCACTGTTCTATTAGCACACAATACCATCCTGCCAGCCTACATGATGGCCGAGGAGGTTTTCTCATCCAAGTAACAGATTCTAAATCCTGTGTCTCTGTTCTCTGTAGGTTCCCATAAAGTCAGTCTGTCCTCTTGGTACCATGATCGGGGCTGGGCCAAGATCTCTAATATGACTTTAAGCAACGGGAAACTAAGAGTTAACCAAGATGGCTTCTATTACCTTTACGCCAACATTTGCTTTCGGCATCACGAAACGTCGGGAGACCTAGCTACAGAGTATCTTCAGCTGATGGTGTATGTCGTTAAAACCAGCATCAAAATCCCAAGTTCTCATAACCTGATGAAAGGAGGAAGCACCAAGTACTGGTCAGGAAATTCTGAGTTCCACTTTTATTCCATTAACGTTGGAGGGTTTTTTAAGCTCCGAGCTGGTGAAGAGATCAGTGTTCAGGTGTCCAACCCTTCGCTGCTGGATCCAGATCAAGATGCAACGTACTTTGGGGCTTTCAAGGTTCAGGACATCGACTGAAACTGGTTTTGTGGCACATTCATCTGTGTATCCTAGATGTTTGGAAACTTTTCAAAAAAAAAAAAAGATGGAAGATGTATATAGGTGTGTAAGACTACTAAGAGGCCTGGCCCGCACTGTACGGAACTCCGTGTCCTCTCTCTTGGCCCTGTGGAGGTCACGTGTGTGTAAAGATTAGGGGATGCTAGGCTCACGGAGGTTCACAATGGTTTTACAATTTTGTAATGAATTCCTAGAATTAAACCATGTTGGGAGAAGGGTAGTGACACTTGTGAAAAAGCGCACGTGAGCTATGGAAGGGGTCACCGTCTGTGGTTTTAACTCCTGGCAATGTGCCACTGAGAACCTCAAAATTAAGAGGGTGCCATGGTCTGAAGGGTTAAGTTCTTTTGAATTGTTACATCTTGCTGGAACCTGCGAGTAGGTATACTTTTCTAATGAGGAGAGAAATATATATGTATTTTTTATATAATATCTAAAGTTATATTTCAGGTGTAATGTTTTCTGTGCAAAGTATTGTAAATTATATTTGTGCTATAGTATTTGATTCAAAATATTTAAAGCTGTCTCACTGTTGACATATTTAATGTTTTAAATGTACAGATGTATTTAACTGGTGCACTTTGTAACTCCCCCGAGGGGACTGGTAGCTAACGGGGAGGAATACTGTTTCTGGTGGCCACAGGTAGTTCATTTCTTCATTCTTCTTAACTTAATAATGAATACCTTGAATAATAAGCGAGATGTTGGTCACCGGTCCTTTTCAAATTCAGAAGCCAATTGACTTTAGGAACTGAGATAGCCAAGAAGGATACATAACAGGCTACTGAAATCTGTCAGGAGTATTTATGTAATTATTGAACAGGTGCCTTTTCCTACAAAAGGTAACTGTAACACAAATTGTAAATTTTGTGGGTTTTTTTTTTTAAATAGAGAAAGTACTGTGGTTTATCAGCAAAAAAAAAAAATCTACTTTTTTAATCTAGCGAAAGTTATTTTATTATACTGTACAATAAAAGCATTGTCTCTGAATGTTAATTTTTTTTGGTACAAAAATAAATTTGTATGAAACCTGCCTACTGATTTTTGTTCTTGTTCACTTTCATGTGTGTCTTGTTCTGTGATCCTGTTCTTTCCAATATGATAATGCAGCTTCTATCTTTCTCCAAAGGTTACTGGGAGAAGTGCAGATTTAATTAAAAACTAGGAACAGATTCAATTAAATTAATGAACCTTGGAATTTGAAAAATAATTTGCAAGGGATTTGTATGCAAGGATGTAGCTGGAGAGAAAACAGTCTCCTCGCTCATAAAAGAAAAGTTTGTATCATGACAAAAATATGGAGCTTTGACTTAGGGAACCTTAGGGCATGTCTCCTTTACTGCAGTAAAAAGGGACTCACTTAGGCCTGGACACATTTTCTCACGGAAATCTGTGTGGATGAGCTGTCTACACCATGCTGGTTATTCACGAAGGGCAGAGACAGGAAAACAGCCAGCTTGGGAAAGCACAGGAAGCCATTACTTGAGGTACTTGTCATCTGTAGATAAATGTTTTTATTGGTGATTGTGAGAGCATAGAATGGGGGAGGGAGGAATAGCAGATGTTACAGAGAAGAAATCATAAATTTTAAACAGCAGCATTAGAATGGTGGGACTCCATAGTGTTGACCAAAATACATCTACTATTTTACATCTGTCAGTAAACCTCAAGTTTGAACAATGCAAAAACATGACTTGGGTGCTATATATCCTGATGGCTGCTGCTTAGTTTAAGGAAGAATTTCCACGAGCAGTGGCGTTACTGTAGCTTTCACAGACAGAGAATCTTGCCACTGTCTCATTAGCTAGCCAGCTTGGAACCTGGTCCTGCAGTTTTCACTTGTTTCATATTCATTGGTTGAAAATCAGTGAGGTGCTAAGCACAGTGCCAGCCACCACAGTTCTGATGGCAGTTCTCTCAGCCAGCCCCGGGGCTTCCGGTCAGGTGGGGTGTCAGCTTATGCTAGACTGGACAAGAAGTATGTCCTTGTTTGATCCCAAACCGTGGGAATCCCAGAGTCTAACATGGAACATCAGATAGGAAGTGGAGGAAAAGCCTACAACATGAATATAGATTGTCAACTGTTTATTTTTACTTGGGGGGCAGCGTGTCAGTTGCGTGCTAACTTTTGCGATAAAGCTGAGGAGAAAGATTTACTCAGGCTCAAGATTTTAGAGATTTTATTCTGTCATACTGGGGAGATGGCGGTGGAGCAGAGCAGCGTATAGCGGGACCACCAGGAAGCAGCCAGCCAGCCTAGCTGCAAGAGATTCTTCCGCTTGGTCCTCTCAGGAAATGCCCATGCCCGCACAGTCAGAGGTGTGCCTTCTCAATCCAAACCAGGTGACACTCAAGATCAGCCACCAGGTGCAACCAACTTGCCGTCTCTCAAAGATGCAGGAATAAAGAGCCAGGCTCTCCTGAGGTGATTCATGGGGGACCATCCGAACTCTGAAAGCAGCAGTCTCCATTGAAGACCTGGGGAGTTCAGGCACATCATGATGTGGGAGGATTTTCTGAACACTTGCACCTGCCTGTCCCAGGGGCTTTTTTTTTTGGGGGGGGGGGGAGGAGGATGACTCAGTGGCATGTTAGAAATCAGTTAGCGTTTCCAAGAGGATGACAGTAGGGTCCGGACACAGCAAGAGGTATGAAGACGACTCCTCTCTGTAATGCCTCACAGATGGCCAGGCTCTGAGCAGCAGGGTCTACAAAGCTGGGCGGGAGCAGACAGGTGTTTCCTGCTTTCTTCTTTTCCTTCTGCTTTGCCTTCTCATGCACCTCTTTCTCATTTCCACTCTCTGCTTTAATCCTCCTATCCTCCTCCAGACTTCTAAGTCTCTCATTGTCCTAGTTTTCTTTCTGTTGCTGTAATAAATACCATGACCAAAGCAACCGGGGAGAAAAGGGGCTTGTTTGGCTTACACGCCCCAATTACAGTCCACCAGAGAGGGACGTCAAGGCAGGGGCAGAGGCAGGAATCTGGAGGCAGAAATTGAAGCAGAGACCATAGCGGAGCCATGTTTACTGGCTTCCTTAACATGCTTTCTTATACAGCCCCAGACCTCCATTCCAGGGGTGGGACCACCCACAGTGACGTGGGCCTTCTCACACCAATCATGAATGGAGAAACTGTCCCACAGACTTACCTGGAGGACCTGATCTGATAAAGGTGATTCCTCAGTTGAGGTTTCCTCTTCCCAGATACATCTAGGTTTGTGTCAAATTGGGAAAAAACTAACCAGCACACTCATGGTCCTTAGGGAATAAGGAGGCTGTTGTGTCTCACTTAGATGAGTCTAGAGTGTGTCCCCTGCCACAGCTGAGTCAATGGGAGGTGTGACGAAACAATGCCAGGAGACCTTGTGTGTCGGATGTAGCGGGTTTGAGCTGCTGGCTCATTTTACCTGCTGCATTTCAGCCCTCCTAACCTGCCAAGTCTGGGGAAGGAAAGCATGCCAAGTCTCAAGTTATCTGTCTTCCTGAATCAATTTTTACAACACACCAGGCCCGTGCTTCCAAGCCTCTCTCTAAGAGTCGACATGGAGATGAAGTGCTTCTTACTTAGAGTACTTGCTTCCCCTGTGTTCTCTCGCTCTCTTTTATCTCATTCTCTTTCATTTTTTTTTTAAATTGTCTCATTATGTACATTGGTGTTTTGTCTGCACTGTTGTCTGTGTATCATGTTTGTGCCTGGTGCCTTCTGAGGCCAGAAGAGGGTATCAGATGCCCTGGAATTGGAGTCAGGTTGTTAGCCAGCACTAGGGTAGTGAGAACCGAACTTGGGTCCTCTGGAAGAGCAGTTAGTTCTCTTACCTGCAGAGCCATGTCATCTCTCCAGCCCCCATCTCATTCATTTTTATTAGGCCACCTTGGCATTTTCCCTGGGGAGGTAACCTAGTTCCTTGGGTGATCTGGCAGGAAGCAGAGCGCCCCGGACCCATCCTTTCCATCTGTGTGTTCTGATGGGGTTGGTTTCACAGCAACACTACTATACTGTATGCTTTGGAGACACTGGACATTGACTCACTTTTTGATCTAACCCTTGGCCTCTAGGGTCACGATGGGCACACCACGCGCACATTCCCTTTGCTTTGTCTTTGTTAATTGATTTTCCAGCTTCTTTGCTGTGAAACTGAAACATGTTCTCGGTAACTGAAGTTATAAATGCTAATTAGCTATTGACTTGCATTATAATGATTCAGCCTCATGTTACCGTGTACACATGTTATATTTCAGCTGTAAAACAAGTATTCTTTTGATTAATAACATGCTTATGACAATCTTCTTTTGCTCTTTTTAAACCTTAAACACTTAGTGCGCGTGTGCATGCGCATGTGTTTGTGTATGTATGTGAGACACAGAGAGAGAGAGAGAGACAGAGGCAGAGAGAGAGAGAGAATATGTGTCCTTTTTGTTCAGGGGCCTCTCTGTCCTTTGGAAATTGAACAGTTCCATTATAGGCCACTGTGAGTAGCCTGACATGGGTCCCAGGAACCAAATTCAGATTCTCTGTAAGAACAGGATGTACCCCTTAACAGTTAAGCCACCTCTACAGTACCCCCCCACCTTTTTAACATTTTGTTAACTTGAAATTCTATATATACCTTGGTCATTTCTCCTCTTTGTTTTTTGTTGTTGTTGACAAATTTACCTTAGGGGTCTTAGTACAACGGCATTTTAACCAGCATTTTGGCTATTTTGCTTAAATTAGGCATGGCCTGAACCAGAAGGACTGGCATCTGAGGACAGAAAATGGATGTCCCAGATCAAGCAAATAGGTCCTCAGCATCTTCTTGCTTTGCTCAGACCCTCAGCACATCAGCTGCTGCACATCACACTGGGGAAGACTATCATGGCTCCACTAATCAATTCCAGAAATACCCTCACAGACACACCAAGAACAAGTGTTTTACTGTTTGTCTGGGCATCCTATAGTCCAGTGGATCTGGTCATAAAATCAACTACCATGCTGCACTGAGGACAGTGAGTCACCTTACACATAGCTTAGGTAGCTATTTTGAGAAGCCCAAATGCACTTGAACGATGGCAATATCGCTTCTCAACTTGATGCGATTGTCATGGAAACAAATCTCTGATCATGCCTATGAGAGAGAATCTGGATTAGGTTCGTTGAAGTAAGGAGGCATGCCTGGAGTGCAGGCAGTACCATTCACTCACTGGACTGGAGTCTCCAACTAAATGAAAAAGGAGGAAGCAGGCTGAGCACAAACATCCATCCTCTTTGCTTCCTGGCTGGGCACGGTGGCCAGATTTCCTCCTGCTCTTTGCACCATGACTCCCCTGTCACGATGGATTGTACGGCTGACACTGTGAGTGAGCCCCTCCCCCCTTTTTAAGTTGCTTTGGTCAAGTATTTTGATGCAACGATGAAGAAAGTAAGTACCACGGCGTGGACCATCTGTGTGTGCCGTCTCTTCCCTAAGCGTTTCTGTCTTTCTCCCTTCAATTCCTGTGCCTAAACTTCGTTTAAAACTGTTTCTTAATAAACTTCAGTGGTCATTCGTAAGAAAGTGAATTAGGGATAAAACTATCCCAATCCAAATAGATGGAAGGAGAAAAGTTCCCAGACAATGCTAGAGGAATCACAAATAATAACCACATTTTATTGATGAAAATCCTAAGTGAAAAAATTAAGGCATGAAACAGAAGAGAAATTTTGTTGAGTTTATCTAAACTGTCAAGGTTCAAGGAGACTTTCTGTAGTAAGAGCAGGGTAAGAGAGAGCCCCATCCTCAGCATGGGGTACACACCAAAGCCAGCATAGGGCCACCATTCTCTCTCTATTTCACTAACTTACAAACACAGAGACCGCTACCCCCAAAGGCATGTGCTGAGTTCATGCCCGAGTTGGTAGTACAGGAGTCATTAGGAGCATCAGGGCCGTGGGAATGAGATAGGACAAGTCGTCGGGGTGAGACTCCAAGTCTTGAACACCATCAGCACCAACAGATCTGTTGAGCTCAGAGCACGCAGCTCAGGAGGAAGACTGGCAGGAGCCCTATGAATCATCCAGAGGTTGAGTGGCTGCCGAGACACCAGGGAGCGCCACATGGAATGAAACTCAAGTTGCGTTTGAGCCCTGGGAAGATAGACAAAGACGCTCCTTTGTGGGGAGGATTCATTCTCACAGCTGCCATGAGATCCTGTCCTTGGAAATATGACAAGCTGTTGGCCTCTGACTTAGCTTGGTATGGCTGCCACAGCAAATCAGCACAAACTTGGTGGCTTAGAACTGCAGAAGTGCAAAACAAAGACACCTGCAGGACCTTAGCCTACTTAGGGACTCTGAGGGCGAATTCTACGCCTCTTCTTGTTTCCAGGCATTCGAGGAGTTCCTAGCATCTTCCTCGTTCCAAATTCTGCTTCTGGCCCCTCTTCACACTTCCCAGTACCCTTGCTTCTTTGGTTTCTCGTCCTCCACCCCGCACTCTTTAGTCAATTTGGTGTGTGTGCACCAGCATATCACAGCTTGAGTAGAGAGGGCTGAGTCCAACTTCTTCGGGGAGACGTTTTTCTCCTCGGTCCTCAGAGGTCCTCAGACTTCACAGCAGGGTGCGTCCACTGGCTGAGTCCTCTTACCAGCCCCATCTTTTCTTTCTTATAAAGGCACAGGGCATTAGATTTAGGGTTTACCCCGACCGTTCAGGGAGACCTCATCTTCACGTACCATAACACAACTGATGGCTGTTTGGCTAAGGAAGGCCACAGTCACGAGTTCCAGGACTTTATAGGACACAGATAGGTCTTTTAGTGGGAGGGGAGGGGAGATCACACATTTCACCTACTAGACCCTCCAACTATCATGTCTAAAATCCCAGATGCTTACCCTGCTTGCCTCCTTTTTGGGGCCTTGGCTTGAGAGAGGAGCAGGGCAGGAAGAGACTGCAATCATAAACATAACAAGCAAAGTACAGAGTGACACACTTTCCTTACGTCTGCAAATTTCTAAAAAATGTGGAGGCAAATCTCAGGGGAGGAGGATAAACAGCAGCATGTTGCTGAGCTGTGGAGGTGGGATTATGGGTGTTCTCTTCTTATTTCCCCACTGTTGTTACACTGCCATTGAGGTCAATAGCAAAAAGCATTAAAACATCTTTTCAAGAGAGGAAAGAGACCGTAGCTTTCAGAACAATCTAGGTTCTGAGCTGTGGGCCTGTGTGCTTTTGAAATGGAATACCCCATGGGCTTGGGTAGAGAAGGAGCCAGCTTTTAGAATGGGAGTGACATCTCCGAGGTATAAACAGTTAGACGCCATTTATAGCCTTTGACTTGAATAACATTTAGGATTAAGGGCTAAAAATTCCTGTGAGAGTCAGGCTCAGTCTCCAACACTGACTGCACCACTCCCTCCTGAAACGTGTCTTCCCTCCATCTTCCCTGATCTCATGATGAGACCAGGAGTCAGGGACGCTGTAAGAAGAACATGGTCCTGGATGCCTCAAGTGTCTGTTTAAGGGGCTCAGAGCTAATTTTTCAAAGATTGCTTGACAACTTGTTTTCTGCCATCAACAAGGGAGTAAGCAAGACAGAGATGGAGATAAATTAATTGAAATGTTTCCTTAGCATGTAACTGCTCAAATAAAGATGGTATCCCCATGGCACAGCTATTTAATCAGGTATGCCTTTTTGTAATGGATTGTTACGAGAAGCTCAAAGTTAAATTGTATTATTTTGGATGGTGTAATAGAGCTTGTGGAGAAAGTACTTGCTTTCTCATACCTAAGTTCCTGTATATGCCCTCGGTCAGAAGTCTAACCTGGAAGACTACAGTGTCTACAGACTATCTTCTACTCTTGGAATAGAGTTAAGCTTATGGTCCATCAGCACTGTAAGAATTCAGATGTTCTACCAGTAAAATCTGATGAAAGGAAGTGTATTCATCAGCATCCTCTAAAGAACCAGGTCAAGACATACCGATCATAGTAGACAGATGCAAGTGGGGATTACTTAAGGGAATTACCTTATGCCAGTATGGAAGATTGAGAAGTTTCATATCAGCATTTTAAAGATGGGGGCCCTGGGCTCCTGATAGCACCATTCAGTCCAACTGCTGAGGCCTCAGGTTGGTGAATACTCTTAAGGCCAGAAGGTCCAGAATTCTGACATCAGAGGGCAGGGGAGGAAGAGTGTAATCCAGTTGCAAGAGAGAGTGCGGCCAATCCCCTATTCTTCTGTGTTTGTTCTTTCCCACCCACAGCTGATTATATGGTCCCCCATACTGAGAGCGGACCATCCTTCAATCACCTTGGAAAACACCCTCCCAGACACACTCCACAATAATTCTTCATCAGTTGTCCAGATGTGTTTTCCACTTGAGTTGACATCTAGGAGTGAACCACCACAGAAAGATAAGCCAGGCAGTGTGTTTAGGAAACTTTTCTTGTCAGGCTTTACAATGAAATCTTAGGAGTTCATTGTGTCTTGTTAACTTTCATGATTCTTGTTGTTGTTACTATTATTAATTCAGACAGGGTCTCACTATGTAGCTCTGGGTGGCCTAGGCTCTCTATGTAGACCAGCCTGGCATCCAACTTCTAGAGACCCACCTGCCTCTGCCGCCTGAGTCCTGGGATTAAAGACTCATGACATTACACTTGGCCTCGTCATATTTTATAGATTATTAAATGAGCCATCTTATGACATGTCTTGTTTTTATAGGGGACTTGGAGAGAATTTTGTAGTCATTGGAGTCCCTAAAAGATTGTCTTTCTTAGGGTCCCGCTCTACCGAATACAGATCTCTAGTTATCTGGAGCTCATTGGTTTATTTTATTTTAAACATTGGTTTATTTAAAGTTTATTTAAAGTTATCTATTTAATATTTTTTTTTAGAGGAAAAGAGAGTGGTATATATGAAAGGACAGGCATAGCGGCTGCTGGTGGTAGCATTCTTTAACCCTCTGTTTGCCTGATGTGGACAGTCTAGGTTTGGCCCACACATGTGTTCACTGGGATCCATCCAGAGAGACTAACAGCTGCTTTTTGATAGGGGAAAATGCCGCAGAGGACTGGCTTGTGCCTCCCTCAAACATGACGGGTTGTTGGGCTGAAAGCGATCAAGGAAAAACAGGTGTAAACTTCTTGCACTGAAAAGCTGGCCAGAGCACAAAGGCTGATTAGTGAATACAGCGGTAGACCCTCACTGGCCAGGAGATGGTTAAAAGCAGAGTCTCTGTTAACTAGCTTCTTCACTTTCTTCCCTCAAGTTGCTGACAGACACAACGTCTCTTTTTCTGCCTTACTAGTCCTCTGAAAATGGGCTGTTTGTTGTTGAAGATGCTACATAAGCTGGAATTCAAAACTACTTCATCGAAAACTTCTCATTCAGGGTACCCTTCACATGTATATGAAACATGTGCCGGAAAACCTCCATTTTTGTTTTGTTGGCCTGTTTTTCACAGCAGGGATCCATCCATTCTGTCCATGCCTGTGAGGGTCACTACTTCCCCCAGAGTTCCTCAGACGGCTGACTCTATGCATGTCAAAATGAATTCCCGGTGTGTAGAGAAGCATACATTCTCTCCATTTTCATTTTTAACATTTCAGTGGGCCAGTCACCCAGCCCTCCTGCCCAGGCACTTCGGCTTTCCTAAGACAGCACTGATGTCAGCAGTCTCCCAAAAGGAAATTCTCTCTTTATTGCCAAGAAGGTACTGGGTTAAATCCAGCGGTCAAAAATAACACTAAGTCAGCAAGAAACATTCTCATAATCCTAGAAGACTTATGCCACATTATGTCCATGGTTAAAAAGTGTGGATTGAGCCAGGTGATGGTGGTGATGCATGCCTCTACTGCCAGCACTCAGGAGGCAGAGGCAGGCAGATCTCTTTGAGTTCGAGGACAGCCTGGTCTATAGAGTGAGTTCCAGGACAGCCAGGGCTACTCAGAGAAATCTTGCCTTGAAAAACAACAACAACAAAATGGATTGGGAAATTTCAGGTGACTGAAAGTATTGAGGCTCTGGTAATACAGAGCATTGCTTTAGGGCTGATCTCATATATAGTCTTCTTTTAACGCCCATCACTGTTCTTCATAGTGACTGTCAGAATTCCTCTGTGAAGACTTAAAACAAAATGGAATCTGCAGTGTGTGTGTGTGTGTGTGTGTGTGTGTGTGTGTGTGTGTGAACTGAACGTAAATGCAGGGCTTTCTCCACTGCTGCAGATAGATGACTGATGTAGGTCCTTCTATCTCAGATGGCTTCCCACTTTCCACCCTGGTTAGGCTTTCCCCATCCTTCAGTTCCCCATGTTCGTCTCTCCTGCTCCTGGCCTTTATCCCTGATCTTTTCTTCTCTGCTTTCTCTGCTGCTTATGTTTTAATCATGCTCATCTAAGGGGCCATTGACTGTGTTTCCTATTTCCTCCTGACTGTTGGTCTTCACTTTTCTTTTGATGAAGAACACAAGCTGCTTTAGTACAGGGAAGTCTGTTCTCTTACACTGCCACAGACCCAAAGTGCAGAACAGGGCAGAGAAGACTTCACTTAAGGGTCCTTGGAATTCTCACCCTAGTCTGTTTCTGGGGCTACCCAGCACTGAGTGAGAGAAACATGGGAAGTTTTACATTGAAAGGTTTTTCAGGTTCTGGGCTACCACATGGGTCCCCATTGCACCGAAGTAGGATGAGCTGAACGACAGGACAGTGACTGTGCTGCTGTGAGAACAGTATCTAAACCCAGTTTTCAGAAATCATTTTCCAACTTGGGATAAAGATGTAACTTTTCTCTAACTCCACTTCTTTCTTCATAAAACTGGAATAGTAACAGCCATGTAATCTACTTCTGTAATAACTGAGTAACTTACCTCTTGGGTTTTTGAGAGTTCATGTAAACAGCACATGTGTGAATATCAAGAATAAACTGTAGCGGGGGCTTAGCAGGGCCCTGGCTTATGAAGTTTGCAGGAGCTCACGGCTTTCCTGAGCTCTTTCTCTATATCTGCTCATTCTGACCCTGGTTTGGTGCCACCTTTTCACCAATGAGCATTTCTGGGGAGACCAGAGGGGTTCATATGCGCAGTTCTTGCACTGTTTCTGAAGTGAACTTTTTATTCAGATTACAACGTTGATGGAAGAATATGGAAAGCAGATGGGAGGAGCAGGTTACAGATTTATTGGCAGCTTAATAACGAACGATAATGTGTCTTTGGAAATTGCTAAGGTGCTACGTGTGCTCACTGCAAAATGATAACTGTGCACGATAGTGCATGGATAGCTTAGCCAGCTTGAACAATGTGTGTGTGTGTGTGTGTGTGTGTGTGTGTGTGTGTGTGTGTGTGTGTTGCAAAGCCTCACGGTGTATAGGAAAAATACATGTACTTTCGTTTGTCAATTTTAAAACTATGAAATAAAAGTCATTCTGTTTGGATTTGGCATTTCAGATAGTTTTCTCTAGTTAAGCTCTGTTTCCACCTGCCTGGCCATGAGTTTCTTTCTTTCACACTTCCCCTTTCTAAAGAGGAAGTGAAAAGGGAGGGCAGAGGAAGTTCACTGGACTCTCAGGACCCCTGACAGTGAAGTCCACAGTGTCCTCTAAGCCTCAGAGCCTCAAGGCCAAGCCCATCTTCTCCCTTTCTCCCTCTGAGCACATTTGTATATAGTCTCTGTCTGGGGGAGCTGATCCGAGCCTCCTGGAGGTCCTCAGGGTGAAAATAAGGGAGTCTGAAAATAACAGCCTAATTACTTATTCCTCATTAAAACAGACAAATATTTTTTTAAGGGAAGTTGCTTCTGAACTTTATTCTTTTGTATGTATTTATTTTTATTAATTGCAGTCTATTTACTTTGTATCCCAGCCGTAGTCCCCTCCCCATCCCCTCCCAATCCCACCCACCCTCCCTCATCTTCTCCTATGCCCCTCCCCCAATCCAAGCACACAAACACACTACCACAGTCAACATCAATATCAAAGGATCTAAAAGGCACTGCTCATTAATCTCCCTCAACATCAATGGACTCAAAGATCTAATAAAAAGACACAGACTAACAGAATGGATACGTAAACAAGAGCCAACAATCTGTTGCATACAAGAAACACACCTAAGTCACAGATAAATATTTAAGGACCACCCACAGCTATTGATCATCCTATCCTATAACATCCCAGCCCCATGTGCCTGGAAATGGGTAAAGATTGAATAAATAACTGAATGAAATCTAAGTACCTTTTCCTTCCCCTCTTCTTCTTTTCTCCTCCTTCATCTCCTCCTCTTCCTCTTCTTCTTTTTGGCTTCTTTTCTTTCTCCTTCCGTAAAGATGGATGCATCATGGCAGAAAAAAAAATCCCCAATTAAAGGAATGATGTGTTTCAGATTGCAAGGACTAATCAGAGAAGGTAGATTTGGGGCATTTGTTTTTATGTCTGTATATATAGAGGTGGCACAAATTAGGGTGGCTTTATCTGTAAATAACGGACACTCCCAAATCAAAGTGGCTTCAATAATGAGAAAATTAGGAAATTTGTTTTGCAACAGAATTAGAAACTCAGAAGTAGTTCAGACTCTGGGGGGCTGTGCCCAGACTCCACATTTACGTTTCCTCCCCCATGTTATGGTCTGCTTTGTTTGTGGCCTTCATCCTCAGGATGGCAGCAAACCAATTATAGCAGGTTCAGTGTCGAGCCCAGACAGAATGCTGTTCATAGGAAGAAAGGAAGAATCACTATCTCATATTGCTTAATAGGGTGTAGGGGAAATTCCCCTCAGCATCCCAAGTATTACCTTCCATGAATTCCCTAAGGGTTCATTTCTAAATTCTGAGTTTTGACAGCTATCAAAGTTCAGATGCTCAAAATGCAGAACAAAGTGCCCCACATTAAATTCTTCTAAATACAGTACAGTCTGCATTAGAACATCCTTCTACCCTATTACCAAGTTACTTGGACGATAAGAGCTTTGAGTGAGGACTGAGCTTTACATGCTCTTCACTTAACTCAGGCTACCTGTCCATCACGAGTGTGTGCTTGTTCTCTGTTATGTTTTAGATATCACAGCTCCTAGTTGGAGGTTTTATAAGCATCAGGGTTCAGGTACGTGGATTTCAGAAAGCATTGGACCATGAGAACTCTCTTCGTTGAAATTTGGTGACATTCTTAGCAAATGGGGCCTAAGTGTAATAAAGTCACTCGGGGAGTAACTGGAAAAGATGACCTTAACCCTAATCCTTCCTCCCCCAACCTCTCTATCTCAGTTTCCTGACTGCCAAAAGGTAGGCAGCTGAACTCCACTGTTCCCTCCTCCCATGACCTTCCTGAGCCATCGAGTCATGACTGAAACCCCAAAGTGTGAGTTAAAATGTGTTCTTCTCTTAAACAGTTTCCTCCAGAATTTGCCATAGGGATCAATGATCTAACAAGTTATTTCTGGTGTGATGTATGAGGTGTGTGTGTGTGTGTGTGTGTGTGTGTGTGTGTGTGTGTATTTAATCAAAGATAGTCCATCTGACAAGGACTCATTTTCTGAACCCTCCTCTTTGAGCTGATTAGCAAACCATATTAGATATCAAAGTCAACCTCCTGCCAATGGAATGAGACAAAGTCATCACCCATGTCAAATGAAAGCAAAGAGCCACATTGGCCCAGTAGTTGGATCCTGGCACATCCAGCCCCCCCCCTTTTTTCCCCCAAAAGAATCACCTTGCAGCGCTACTTTGGTTTTGTTTGTTTGTCCCTTCATGAGACTCTGAAGCTACTCATTGTTTTTGTTTTTTCTTTCCTAAGACCAGTTTCTGTACAAGAGAATATCCATGTCCTAATATCCATGTCATGGGGCCATGTGACAGTTTCTCTCCAGCACATGAGTAGAAATGAAATGTCACCTACAAGCTCTAAGAGGGTTAAGAAGTGGTTTTTCTTTTCTTTTTTTTTCCTATGTTGACTTGAAGTAGAAAACTATGATGTCTAAGAAATCCAGACTAACAAGTTGGAAGAAGTCCAGACCCCTGACCTTTTCATGGAGGAAAGAGGCACCCACACATTCAGTGATATCTGTTATGTAAATGAGAAATAGATTTCAGTCAGGTTAGGCCACAGGCAATCTGAGATTTGTTATCGAAGCTAGTATTGCTCTGCTAATATGTGATATCTTAAAACACAGAGATTAAGCCTATGCTAGCATCCTTATCATGAAGATCACAAACTCTTAATACTACTTTGCTGTCCTCCTGCCTGTCTCAGCATCAAGATTCCTAATTCTAGTCTTTGAATATGAAACACTTACCTATCAGAACACTGCAGTCTCTCACTTCAGCACTGTGCTCACAAGCGCAATGCCTCCTCTGTTCTGACAGATGCTGCTTTCATTCTCCCAACAAGAGCTGTATGCCTTAAACTGGGACAGATCAACTCTTCCGAGAGCTGGCACTCTCCTTACACTCTGCTACAAGGGAAGGGCGGGCACTGTGGGGTCTAAGAAGGCCAGGTCACTAACTGGTCCTGCCGCACTGTGTATAGGTCTTTAAAACCAGCCCCTCCTCACCCGTTTGTCACCCAAGACATAGAGAGATGTTTCAGGGATGCAGTTCGGCAGATGTTTGCGTCTGCTTTAGTAGTTGTGGGACCAGCTGTCGATTTTCACATATGTTTACTTCTTTCCTCCTTCCCCGTGGTGGGCAGATCACACGGTCCCGCTGTCTTCTAACTGGATAGCCATAGGTGGTGACATGCCGACGGAACTGAATTCATCCGTTCAGGAGGAGCCTTTCATGGTAGCACTCTTTCCTTTGGTAGCACTACCAGTAGCTTCCGTGAGCATAGCTTCCAATACCCTGGGAGGCTGAACCAGGGAAACTTGAACAACCCCCTTGTTTAGCCTGTTGTTAGTTACTTGCTTTTTATCATGAGTGCTGAGAGCCATGACACTTGTCAGCGTCCTTCCATTAGCTTCCCTATCTGTAACACTTCTGACGTGTGGTAACCATGGTGACAGTTCTTAAGTAGTGTTTTAGGAGCTTGGAGGCTGCTGCAGCCTATCACAAACTGGTTGAAACCACTGACCTTCCGGTTAGACTTGCACAGTTGTCTGCCTTCGATTCTACATCTTATCGCTGTATGTCACCAGGTTTGAATATGTGTCCCGTGAAGAGTGACTTCTTTACACCTGCACAGAGCACAGGTTACCCACCATTTCTCACACTGAAGACCATTCTGTTTTCTACTTCCCCAAACTTCTCTAAACTGTATTTGAGGGTCCGGGGTACCACTCCCTCAAATGAGGCTGACTCATAAGTAAAACTCTCTATTGCCAAATTGGTCTCCTCAGGGATTGAGGTGTAGTAGGTAAAACGAGCCCGGTTTGTCTGGCTCTGTATTATGGGGCTCTGTAATATGAGGCAAAGACTCCCACTGATGCCCAATAGACAGGCAAGGTAAGCAGGAATAAATTGCACTTGAATTTGGAGTGGCCACTCATGTGACAAAGCATGTCCTGCGGAGATGTATCACACACATATACTCACTCCAGATAGGGAACCCACGACATTGCAAAGTATGGATATGAGCAAAGTCCAGTTTGGTGAACCAGTGAGTTCTATTGGGGTTAATTACAGGAATATGAATAAGGAGTTACTTACTGGAGCAGAAATCACTCAGAGATAGCTGCATCAGCAAAGCCCACTCCAGCATGGGGTAAAACTTTGAAGTCTTTGAAGCTGGAGGACACTGCGCATCCCACAGGCAGCTCAACAGCTTGGAGAGTGTCCTTCCCAGTGTGTGAGTTGTTCCAAACTTCTTTCAGGTAGCTCGGCTGGTTTCTGCTCCTTCCATACAGTCTTAAAGCCTTCTTCGCAACACAACTTTCTTCCATTTGGACAAGCCTCTCAGGTTTTATTGCTTACTCTAGCAGGGAGGGGCCTAGTGAGTCTGGGCAGTTTCAAGGACTTCCTGAAACTTTTAAGTTGTTTCCCTTACTGCTTAAGGAGCTTCACTGGAGCATGGAAAGTTCCTATAAGGAAGGAATCTGCTAAGCAACACTGCCTGAGCAGTGTACCTGAGTCCATGCCAAAAGCTGCCTTTTGGGAAAGGGACCTCTCCTCAGACTTGGAAAGTTGCTGCCCTGCCTGGCTGTTCAGCACCAATTAATTCAATTGGACCCAGCTCTGCCTGTGTTCTTGAGGTGTTCACAGAGGAAAAGGGCTGTGTTACAATTCCCACAAACCACCTCTAACTGTAAGTCAGCGTAGAGCAGAAAGGGTATATTCCCAGCATGCAGAGCCCCATCTTGATGAGGGCTTTTATGGCACTTTTGCGTACAGAACACAAATTGGAAGGCTTCTTCATGGAAAGACCCCTGAGTACCCGAAGCTGTCTGACCTTTGCATGAACCCTCTCTCCTGCCACCTGCCTCTGCCAGTAATGCTTTAGGGCTTAATTTCTAGCACACGAACATTTTTCTAAATTCAAGATTTCTCTTTAAATTTTCTGCTCTAGTTAGTGCACAGAGGACCTGGGCAGAAAACTTTCCTTTCTTTTGAGCATTCTTGGGTTTTATTGAGCCTGTTCGAGGCTTGTTTTTCCAAACTTGTTTGACTGCTCGCAATGAGATCAATAATCATTTCAGGTTCCTTGATGACTTAACAACTGCTTTGGGCCAATTGTCCAACCAGTTCAAATGACTGTAGAGATTGACCATTAAGATGAGGGAGAAATGTATTTCCACAACAATGGTCAATTTCATGTCAGTAAGGTGTTGTGGTCAAGCCCCAGCCAGGTTTCCTACCCTGTTCTACTCCTTTGAGGCTCTCAGTCTGCCATGTGTTCTGCAGGACAATTTTCTAAAACAGGGTTGTGGTCCCGTCACTCATTCCCAAAAGTATCATATCATTTCCGGATGCTGACAGATTGTGTGCAAGGCGTCTACTATTATCAGCCTTTTTCTGCAAGCTTTTCTTCTGAAGTCTCTGGTCTTTGGCAGAGCTCTATCTAAGCCCTGGTCACATACAGAACCACCTGCTGCTTCCAGAAAACACACACACACACACACACACACACACACACACACACACACACACA
>NW_026591086.1:15165669-15179631 GCF_907164565.1 Psammomys obesus | reverse complement strand
ACACACACACACACACACACACACACACACACACACACACACACACACACACCAGCAGCCTTTCTCTTCCCCCCCCCTCATCTTTTGAGATACACTCACATGGCACCTTCCCTTCTTTACTCTGCAGCCCATCAGACAGGCAGTCCCTGTTCTGAGCTCATGCAGCAACAGTTTGGTTTATCATCACAGGTTGTGTGATAATTGTTCATTTGTCTGTTCGTTCCCTCTCTAGTGTTGGGACTGTGTATTATCGAGTGAGTGTACAAAGTGCAGTGACCATTCATTAGGAGGGGTTTGAGAAATATGCAAAAGAGGAAGAAGGAAGGGAGGACAAAAAAAAAGGGGAGGAAAGGGAAGGGAGGGAAGGGAGGAAGGGAGGACAGAAGAGAATGGAGGAGGGATGAGAGAACAAAGGAGTTGAGGAGAGCATGTCTCTTCATATCCCGAGTCTCTTTCACTGAGCCACACAGAGGCACCTTCTAGCCCATCACCTCACTTAGAAGCTTGCTTGCTTTCATTCGACAGCTGGATGAATACAAGAATACAAGAATGTGGAACCTGCAGACACAGAGCTAATGGCACACGAAGGGACTCTAACCAGCCCAAGCATGGCAAACGTGGCTCTGGCAAGCCTTGTCTTTCTCTCATTAGATCATATTCCTAAAGCTAGCCATCAAGATCTTTTTTCCTTATTAGGCCATTTCGTACTCCTGAGGCTGACTGCCAAGGTCTAGTTAGCAAAGCGAAGTCCAGCAACCAAAAGCCTCTATCTCTTCACCTAATTAACATGCCCAGTTAAAATTAAACACCTCTCACCAGCAATGGGGGAATGTTCTCCTTGCTCTATATCCTCGCCAGTTTTTGACCTTAGCCATTCTAATGGACATGAGATGGAATCTTAGAGTCATTTAAAATTGCATTTCCCTGATGACTAAAGATGTTAAACATTTCTCTAAGTGTTTCTCAGCATTTAAAGATTCTTCTGCCTAGAATTCTCTGTTTGGCTCTGTACCCCATTTTTTAACTCAGTTATTCAGTTTGTTGGTATTTAATTTCTTATGTTCTTTATATATTATGGATATTAGCCTTCTGTTGGATTTAGGGTTGGTGAAGATCTTTTCCCATTCTGTAGGCTGCCAATTTGTCCTATTGATAGTATCCTTTGCTTTACAGAAGCTTTTCAGTTTCATGAGGTCCCAGTTATTAATTATTAATCTTACTGCCTGAACTGCTGGGGTTCTGTTCAGGAAATTGTTGCCTGTGCCAATTCAAGGCTATTTCCCACTTTCTCTTCTATCAGATTTTCTGTATCTGGTTTTATGTTGAGGTCTTTGTTCCATTTGAATTTGAGTTTTGTTCAGGGTGATAAGTATGGAACTATTTGCATTCTTCTACAAGCAGACTTTTTATTGCAGGAGGCTGTCCTGGGCATGTCAGCTGATCAGTAACATTCCTAAACACTCTATACATGGGAGGCCAGTAGCATCCCTGGAGCATGACAACTAAAAATATCTCCATACAATGTTTCTTGAGGATGGTAGTCTTGGCCTCTGCTGCACAGAGTGGGTACAGTAATGAAATCTCCAATGTTAGTGTTGCATTGTTACTGACCTTATTCTGTGTTTCAAACAGCTAAATTCCATTGCTGCTATTTAGCAGTCAACAGGAGGTCTGTTAGGTTACATATATGCTATGACCATGTTATGTGGTTATTAAAACTGAGATTTTGAGGGAAAAGTTTCTAATATTTTTGGGAAAGATACAAGCAGATTTTTAGTCTGGATGTAAACGGAGACAAGGCTGCAAAACAGCCCTATCCCCTGCCTTCCCCACATCCTCTGAGACCACACACAGCTTGTTACCAAGTGCTCCATGCCTAGCTGTCTGCCGTATCTCACCTAACCTGCAGACCAAGCATTTCTAGTATAAGTCAAATTGGGAAATGATGTTCATTGAAAGAGGGAAGTGAGAGAATATGCTACAGGAAATACATGTTCTGTCTGCAAAATCACGAGATGGTATTGGGAAATGCTCACCACTCCTTGGTGTGGAAGGACTCTGTCTCTAGC
The DNA here is from genome assembly GCF_907164565.1 of Psammomys obesus. Taxonomy (NCBI): domain Eukaryota; kingdom Metazoa; phylum Chordata; class Mammalia; order Rodentia; family Muridae; genus Psammomys; species Psammomys obesus. Next base: position 15,177,562 of record NW_026591086.1, on the reverse strand, counting down.
ATTCATCTATGCAGTCTCCTTGCTTTCAGTAATAGATGGTTGCCCTACACAACCCTCTAAAGACACAGTCTTCCACGTGCGTCAAATGAAGCTGTAACCAACCTGAGATTAACACCTGTCTAAAGAAACGAATCATTTGCCTTTCTGCTACTTGCCTTGAGGTTGGAAATTAGATATAGTATTGTGAACCAACTCAGCTCATTCATTTAGAATGGAAGCTTGGCAAGCATAGAAGGAGACCAAGGAGACTTGGAGTCCTGGACAACCTTATCAGTGGAGTTCCTACTTAAGGTACAAAACCCTTTAGTTCTGTGCAACACTATCGTCTGAGGTCTTTGTTAACGGTATCTTAGCCTGAGTTGTATCTAAACATGAACTGGTGCCACTCATGTCCTAAAGGAACAATGGAGACATTGGATTGGACCACTCTCATTTTAACAATTACGGAGCAGGCAGCAAAGAAACAGATGTTACTGGCTGGTGTGTGGTCACCTTTCTCAAGCAATGGAAGTTCACTGGGTAAAGCTGGCCCCAGGATAACTTTGATAGGTGGCTATTAGCTTACCAACACTTGGAACTCTGGAGGAAGTAGTGAGACAGAATCAAAATGCTGGTTTCTACTGGCTGTTCCTTTGCGCTGTTAGTAGAAAAGATAACTTTTTGGCAGAAATTTCCCAGCATGCAAGCAGAAATGGCAGGAAATACAGTGTGGTAGGGACCTCCCTTGTGTTTGGGACTTCAACCTGAACAGACCAGCAGTCCAGTAATTTAGTCATCACAGAGCCTTTTCCACACCATAAACAGAAAGAGATAATACATTATCTACTGACCTTTTTCTTGGATCTGCCTTTAATGGAATCAGGGGAGCCAGTCAGATGGCAAGCCCAGAATTAAACATATGCTTGTCTCATACAAGCCTGTTATTTCACATGGCCTCAAAGTTGCTACTGGAGAGGAAATAACCCAGCTACAGACATGAGTAAATACAGGCATATCCAGAAGCTGACGATTTAAGCAGACAAGGTTTTGGCTATCCTTACATGTTCATGGGAATGACTAGAAGCAAGTAACCCAGAAAACTGCGAAGAATTTTGAGAGCAGTATGTGATCAAAGAAACCACAAACCTGGCCGGCAAAAGCTGTAATTTTCTGATTCATAACGAAGGCCCCAGGAAGGCTAGGCAGCCTCAAGGAGGCCATGTACCCCCACACTCACTGTCATTGTGGCCACAGAAGTTTATGGCAAGCAGAGTCTCCAAGAGGTCAGTGTACAAAGAATTTTTCTCAGTGAGTAGAATCACTGTCTACAGCTCAAGGAATTTTCTAAATTGGCTGAGACCTGTCTCAAGCCTTTCCCAGGAAGATTTCAACATTTGTAAGAAGAGTAATGAATTTTTCCCATTCACCCTGGCCCCAAACAGGGATTTATGGCAGTTTTCCTGTTTGATTCCTCTACCATGGCCTAAGCATTAGGAAGGTGGCAGAAAACATGCCCACTGGATTGAGCATCCTGGGATCCCAGGGCCTCCAGCCTTGGAAACAAGACCTCACTCACATCATCCAAAAACCTTGGAGTTTCTGTGGAAGCCACATCTAGGAGGCTCTTCAGCCTCTCCCCCAGGAGTGGAGAAAATGTGTTCCTTGTAATTACAAGGGTACATAGGGGTAGTTGGTGACTTCAAGAAGAGACTAATTATCATCCCCAGTACTCGTTTTTTTCCGTGTGCCTTAGAAATAGAGCTTTCATAGTGGGGCACCACCACACCTGGAATTTCATATGGCCTTTGGGGATAGAGCGCAAGCCCTCTGGCAAAAGAGGAAGTAGACCGACTGCCTTCTGTTTGCTCAGCCCCTCCTCTCTGCTGTGAATAGCACGGGGCATGAGGTATCTGCTATGAAAACAAGAACTAAGGTAGCACTAGGGAAATATTTCAAGCAACAAGTTGGTGTGTTCACCCCTCAGCATCTGCAGGGCATTGGCTCCCTGATCCCTGTGTAGATACCACAATCTGAGGATGTTCAAGCACCGTCTATGAGATGACGTGATAGCTACATATAACCTATGTATGTCTTTTGATCCATCTCAGATCATCTTTAGTTAACTAATATCTAAATTGTATCTAATACAATTTTAATAGCAGCTTTACTGTCTTCTATTTCTTCTTCTTCTTCTTCTTCTTCTTCTTCTTCTTCTTCTTCTTCTTTTTCTTTTTCTTCCTCTTCTTCTTGTTCGTCTTCTTTCTTGAGACAGGATTCAGGATCCCACTCTATAACTTAGCCTTGAACACAGAGATCTGCTCTCCTCTGCCTAATGTGTGTGGCTTAATGACATGTGACCATCATGCCCAGCACAGGATAGAAAATTTTTACATATATATGTAAAAATATGTATTCTGCAGTAGACTGAATATATAGTTGTGGAATCTGAGGACAATGTGGCAACCTCTGTGATGGTTAGTGTTGTCAACTTGATGGAAGCCAGAGTCATCTGGGAGAAGGTCCTCTGGGCAGGGCATGCCTTTGGGAGAATACATGGGTTATATAAATCAGTGAGGAAAGACCCATTTTGATTGTGGGTGAGATCATTCCTCAGGGAGTGAATCCTGGTGTGTACAAAGTGGGAAAAGCAAGAAGAGCACTAGCATGTACGCATTCAGTGTCATCGTCTTTCGACTGCAGACTTCACGTGTCCAGCTGCTTTAAGCTCCTATTGCCTTGGCTTCTGGACTGTGATGGACTGTGCCTTGTGCTGTGAGCTTAAGGAAGCCATTTTCCCCTTAATCTGCTTTTGTCAGAGTATTCTATCGCAGCTACAGGAAAGAAGCTAAGACATTATTGCTTTGACTTAGGTCTTTTAGACTCTGTAGGAGCAAAGCATGTTGGGATCCTGAAACACTTGTCCACCTTAGTTTCCATTAGGTGAGAGCAGAAAGAAACTCATAACTTGTTGGGAAACACTATCCCTTTGTGTCCCTGGAATAGACATGTACTCTAAAGCTCAGCCCGCCCCAAAGTAATCCAATTATGTAGGTAATAAAAAACATGCAAGATAAACCTCACATACTCACTTTTTAAAGTAAGTATATATGCCAAGGAAAAACATGAAAAGCTAAGTATTAAAACATCTGTTTCTCTATGGTTTCTAATTTTTCATTCGTGGTTTCCCATGTTTTCTATTTGATTGCTTTGCATATTACTATTTTTATAATTAAATCAGTGTCAGTAAGTGCTATTTCAAATGATAGGTGGCCATCAATTACTCATTTATCTTTTGAGGCCATGCGATTTGCCAACACTTCTTTGACTATCAAAATATTCCAAAGTTCATGAAAAAAGAATAATTACAAGCTGATTCCTATGTCTGAGGAGCTCTGGACCACAGCATTGGCGGTTAGTAGCAGTGAGGAGCAGTGTCCTAGGAAAGACCTCCTGCCTGCATTTGCTTTCTCTCCAGAGACCTCTGGCAGCTCTGCCTCTCACAGTGTGCATGCAGTTGCTTGTTTTGTTGGATGTGTTGAAGATTCAGCCAGGCCCATGCTTGTGAAACATGCTTCCTGTTTCCCTACATCAAACAGACAATAAATAAATCTGTTCCAAATGAGAACACATCATCACCAGACCTGTCTCTGTCCTTATTGCTGTAAATGCACTTCTCTCTCTCTCTCTCTCTCTCTCTCTCTCTCTCTCTCTCTCTCTCTTTGACTACTGCTATAGCTCGTGGCTTCCTGCCTCTCATCTTTCCTCCCCCTGAAGTCTCAACCTGTGGTCAGAGTCGACCTTTGAAAAGACACCTCTGATTGTGTCACTGCCCCTTGCAAGGCTTTTAAGGTGGGTCTTCTGACTCACCACTTTCCAGGATCCAGCTCTAATTTCTGTAGGTGTTACTCACCTGACCTCCTGTCAGCCAGCACCCGCTCAATTTGGCACATGGTGGTGATTCAGCTACAACTGAATGCTCTTTTAAAAATTAATTATGAATAGACTTGACTTTTAAGAGTAATTTTACAGAAAAATTGAGTGGAGAGACCCGAATTCCCATATTCCTCATGCCCACTCCGCTCTCCTACTATCAACATCTTGCATTAGTGTAGCACGTTTGTCACAATTGATAGGCTAACACTGGTGCCCTAATCTTATCATTTTCTGGGGAGCGATAAGACAGGGTCTCACTATGTGCCTCAGGCTGGCCTCAGCTTCATGATCCCCCTGTTAGACAACGCTCTTTCGTTGAATAGTGTGACTTTCTGAAATGTCCTTCCTATTCGGAAGCCCTCTAGCGTGTAACTTCCCATAGGTTTCTCTTCCTTAGTAGCGTGCAAACAAGGGCTGCTATGTGTCAACTCATAGTTTGAAAGCCTGGTTCTTTTTATCATAGAATAATACCAGTTTATGGACATACCGTGATAGTTTATTATCCTATTGACAGACTTGTTGATTTCTATATGAGTAAAGTTGCTGTAAATATCAAGAATAGGCTTTTATGTAGACATGTGTTAACCACTGAATGCTCCGATTTTGTTATGTGTGCATGTGCTTGTGGGAATGGATATGTGTGTGCACATGGAAACAGAGGTACAACTTCGAAACTTATTTCACATTTTTAAAAATTTTCAAATTAATGTATTTATTTATTCACTTTACATCCAAATCATAGCCCCCTGTTTCCTCTCCTCCTGGTCCAGGCCACTCTCTCTCTCTCTCCAACTCCCTTCCCTACCCCTAAGAAAAGAGGAGCCCCCCTCCCCACCTACCCATCCCCGCACATCAAGTTGCATCAGGACTGAGTGCATCCTCTTTCTCAGTGGTTTGGCAAGGCAGCCCCACCAGGGGGAGGTGATTGAAAAGTATTCAACAGAGTCCTTGTTAGAGACAGCACCCTCTCCCCTTACTAGGTAACCCACATGAAGACCAAGGTACCCATTGGGTACATACGTGTAGGGGGGCTATAGGTCTAGTCTATACGTGGTCCTTGGCTGGTGCTTCCATATCCACAAGCCACCTGGTCCCAGGTTAGTTGGCTTTGGTGATTTTTTGTGGATCTCCTGTCCCCTCCTGGTCCTTCTGTCCTTTTCCTTACTGTTCCACAAGTCTCCCTGCACTGTGCCTGGGATTTGGCTGTGAGTCTCAGCATGTTTCGATCCGTTCCTGGGTGGAATCTCTCAGTGAACAACTATGTTAGGCTCCTATTGGTAAGCATAGCAGAGTGCCGTTAATAGTGTCAGGGGTTGGCTCTCTCCCACGGTGTGGCCAGACATTGGTTGAACATTCCCTCAATCTCTGCTCTATTTTTATCCCTGCATATCTTATAGGCAGGGTAAATTTTAGGTAGAAGATTTTATGGGGGGGTTGATGTTCCCCTCCCTCCTCTAGGAGTCCTGTCTGGTTTGAGGGTGACCTTCTCATGTCCCCATGTTCCTTGCTAGTAGGGCTCTCAGCTAGAGTCACTCTCATACCCTCTAAAGAGCCTATCTGTTGTAGGACTCCAGCTTGTCTCAGAGATGTCCGCACTCACTATTTCCCTTCTCTGCAACCCCTCTGTCCTTCCTCCCACTAATGCTCTCACCACATCTGGTTCCCACCCTCATTTCCCTCATAACTCCCTTTCTTCAGGCACTTCCTCTGTCCATTCTATTTTCCCTTCTCAGTGAGACTGAAGTGTCCTCCCTTGGACACTCCTTGTTATTCAGATTCTTTAAGTCTGTGGATTTTAGGATGGTTATCCGGTTGTATATGGCTAACATCTACTTAGTGAGTACATACTATGTATGTCTTTCTGGGTCTGAGTTACCTCGCATTCAGGATGATCTTTTCTAGTTCCATCCATTTTCCTGAAGACTTCATGATTTCCTTGTTTTTAATAGCTGAGTAGTATTCCATTGTGTAAATGTACTAGTTTCTTTATCTATTCTTTAGTTGAGAGACATCTGGGTTGTTTCTAGTTTCTGGCTATTACAAAGAAAGCTATTATGATCATAGTTGAGCATTTAAATAATATTTTATACATTATTTGAAAAAATTCATAGATTTATAAAATTTTATACATGCGCACAATATGTAAATATGTTATTTTGTTTTTAACATCCATCCATCCTTACTTCCTTCAAACTCCCAGTAACTCTACCTGCCTCCCCTACACTTCATGGTCTCCTTTTGTTTATTAATAACCCCTGACTTAAAGAGACTTCAACATTCACAGTAGCACTTTGGGTAGGCACTATATAAAACCAGTATTGATTTCCTTACTCAGTCACAGATGCTAATGAAAATGCTAATGATCCATGAGTCACTATTAAGCAGATTTGTGTTGCGTTCATACATGTGCCCGAAAGCACTGCCGTTAACTTGCTGTGCCTTCCTGGAGGAAGCCATACTCTGCATAACGCCCGGCTACGCAGCGACAGCACTGTGCCCCCCCCCCCCGGCAGTTATCACTGTTACGGGTCCACACTTTCCACATGGATGAAATCTGGCAGCCCCCTGTGGGTGCCACAGAGACAATGAGGCCCGCTGGAACTGCTGAACTGAGACTGGGAGTCACCCGGTTGAGCCTTGCTCTTGTGGTCTGAAATGCTGAAAAGTCAACGAAATGCCAGAGCGCTTTCGTTTGTAAGCAGCCTCATCAAGACACTGGCCTTGCCAAGCAAAGCAAAAAGCAAAAATTTGGTCTCTATTTAGGGGAGGGGAGAAGCATATTTACACTCGGGCTATGTCCTTTCTCCAGGAACAGGCTCACAGACAGGCATGCTCAGCTGTGCCCGCGACATTCACGCACCACACTATGCTGGCAGGCTTTCTGTTTGTTCCTTACCTGTGACATCTATCCATAAATCCATCTTGTCACCTGAAAAAGAAGGTAAGCGGCATCTTCATTTCTCTGGCATCCTTCTACCCTCACATCCCAGCCATGATTTGTACTGTGATCACTATGGATTTTTCACTCTTACAGAAGCTTGAATAATGGGTCTGAAGGCAGACAGCATAGTGGAAAGGTGACGGTTTAGAGGCAGTATAGTCTTTTAATAGGACTTCAAAATTCTTCTGAACCGTGTGCCATTGGGGGAAGTTATGTAATGTTTTTAAATCCATTTCCTTACGTTAGAAGAAATGTCAGAGAAATGATGTTTTAGCCCATAGGACCATTATGAGTATTAGCGTTAATTGCAGTGAAATGATCTTCAAAAGCGATCACCTTGAACAAGTGGACGGTTGCATGAAGTGTGACTGGACAGAGCTCTCATACCTGGGCAGGCGCCACCTCTTCCCAAGTAAAAGCTGATCACTAGCAGTGTTAGGGATTTTCTTTTCTGCAGTTAAAAATGAGGGCTTTGCTGATGAGATAGATTGATTGCTAGTAATACATACCGAATTCCCGAGGAAAAACAGCACCTAAGCAGAACACCCATTAAATGTGAGTGTTCTGTTGTCTTCACAGATCAAGCAAGGCTGCTTCCGGATGAAGAAGGTCTCCTGGTGTGGTGGAGACACACAACTCAGATTTATGCCCCTACCCCCCCAACTACTTTCTGATTATTTTTTCCCCACCAGCCCTTTGTAGTGTCGATAGCATCAAATGAGTCAATGCATATTAACCATTCTGTGGCTTATTTGATGTGTAACATATGAAGGTGCTTCTCAAAGTGTTGATTACAGTGTTGTGTATTCAAGAGTGCACCCCACCCTCATTTATACAGTCCAACCTTTACCCCCATTTCACAGTCTTTAGAGAAAAGGCATTTTCCTTGTTCTAAAGTAAGTTTTAAAGTTAGCAGATGGGGTAACGGGCTTCTTTGTGGCATTTTCACCCACATAAATTATCCTTTGTTCTTATTCACCCCACCTCCAACCCCAACACACAGCCCTCTCTTCAGTTTCCATGCCACTGGAATTTAATTTCATCGCTTTCTCCCTCCTTCCCCTTGAGACCTTTAAAATCTCTTTCCTCTCCTCTCAGGATGGATCCATTTCTTGACCTCTCCACGTCCATAAATTTAAATCTAGGTTCCTCTCACAAGTGAAAACACTTTCTAAGTCTGACTTAGCTCCATTAATACAATGAGCTCCAACCATTTTCCTACGCATGTCAAGATTTCATTTCTCTTTAACACTAAATAAGATTTCAAACTGTCTATCACAGTTCCTAAACCCCTCTGAGTTCATGGGCATCTTTGCTAGGTGCATTTCCTAGCTCTTGAGAACAGTGCCACAATAAACAGGAATATGTATGTTACTTCTGTGGTTCCCTGACTTAGAGTCCTTCGGGTTTGTGCCCAGGAGTGGCATAGCTGTGTGTGTATTGTCACTCCTATTTTTGCTTTTCTGAAGGACCTCCATACTGACCTCTCTAGTGACTGCATCGGCTTTCACTCCTAGCCCGGGTCTAGCCTTGCCTCCTTTTCCCAGATCCTCACCAGCACTTGTTACTTGTTACTTTGTTGTTTTTGTTTTTGTTTTTCTTGATCCTAGCTGGGAAGAGATAAAATTTCAAAGTAGCTTTCATTTGTATTTCTCTGATGATTAAGGATGCTGAACATTTTTCAAGTACCTACTGGCCATTTGTGTTCCTTCTTTTAAGAGCTATCTGTTCTGTTCATTTATGGACTGAATGATTTTCTTTTTCTTTTTTGGCCTGATGCCCTAATACATTGGTTCTTGACCTTTCTAATGCTGTGACCCCTTAATACAGCCTCATGTTCTGGTGATTCCCCAACCATAAAATTATTTTGCTTCTACTTCATAACTGCAATATTGCTACTCTTATGAATCATAATGTAAATATATAATATGCAGGATATCTGATCTGTAACCGCAAAGGTTCCAATATATAGCTGTCAAAAAAAGTTTTCTACATTCTGTAAGCTGGGATATAGGAGATATCTATATATATCTTTTAAGGAGATAGTCATTAAAATTAAATGCGATATTAAGGGTAGGACTAGAATCTGAAAGGACCAGTGTTCTTATTACAAGAGAAAAATACCTTCAGAATGTGTACACAGAGAAACAGCCATGCAAGGACATGAGTGAGAGAGAGCGATCTCACACAGCCCTATTGGAACACTAGTCTTGAACTTCTAGCCATGTGAGAATATTGGTGCTCAAGTCTTGCAGAATATAGTATTATTGCTGCTGCTGCTGCTGCTGCTGCTATGACTATCATTAGTTGTAGTATGTTTTTAATCATATCCTTAGCACACTACTGCGCAGGTGTAGGTGACTGAAGGGTTAAGCCAGATGAAGTTAATACACAGGAAGCACTTTTTAGCCACTGGAAATGCTGCCATGTAGTTTGTTACCATCACTTCCCAATTAGATGAATTAAGACCTTTCTTTCCTACTTCTAGACCTAACAAGTCTCCCGAATCTCCAGGACATCTTTGTGAGTAGAACACGTTACTAGGAAAGCATATTGTATCTTTGTGACTGTGCCCTACAGAATGAATATGTGTATAAGATTTGTCTTCAGTGAATCCACTCCCCGCAGCTGCCTTAGATGCTCCTGTTTTAGACCACAAAGAGCTGCAGGGTGGAAACACTCCAAGGAAGGCACTCGCATGCCCACCTAGAAATCACACCAAAAGAATAAACCCCTCAAATGCGGTCCTTAGTCTTCTCATCAATAATTTTAGCTTCTGCTCTGTCAGACTCAATTGGTCTGTCTGTAAGTATAGCTTTGCAAGAAAGCTAGTTCTGCTTCAAGCAGCAATAAATCATTGATGAGCACAGGGGAACCCAGATTTCTTCCCGGAGTCTGGTCTCAAATCATCTCCTACATATGCCCCCAAATGGGCGTATTTTTAGCTGACTGCTGAAATACAGGAACATATCAGAAAGTCAATTGGCCTCTGACCGGCACCCAGTGATGCGATCTCTGCCTCTAACGACTTTCATTTGAAGCTGAAGAAGAAAAATAAACATAAACAGAAAATACAATAACGTAAAAGATTGGCCATGCAAGAGAATTTCCTTTTCAACTATCTTCAATAGTTCAGTTTTCCTTCGCCACATGCCCACCATTCAGGGCAGGCGAAGTCTCCATTGCAACTTCTTTGGGTTCAGTGCTCCCAGCTTGCCACCACCTGTTTACTGGAGCAGAAGAGGATTTGAGAGGCAGAGGCGCTGCCTCTGCTAGACAAAGAGCTATGCATGTTACATGAGGGTTTGTCATCACTCCTGAATTCTAAACCCCAGAATGCCCTTCTCCTGCTTTTGTTCAGTCTCCCTCACTTCCACTAAGAATTATGAGCTTAGAGAAGAGAAAGGTATGCACGCATAAGCATATGTGTGGGGCGATGTGCACACCTGTATACGTTCACACGGAGGCCAGCAGCTGACACTAGGGGGCTTCCTGTGTGGCCCCCCACCTTATTTTTTGAGGCGATCGCTAATGGAACCTAATGTTCACCGATTGGCTAGACTGGCTGTACTGTGAGCCCTTGGATCTTCTTGTTTCTGCCTCACAGCTCCAAGATTTCAGGTGCATGCCCAATGCCTGGCTTTTCGTAGGTGGATGCCGAAGATTAAAACTCAAGTCCTTTTGCTGGTTCAGCAAGTGTTTACCCACTAAGCTATCTCCTCGTGCCAGAAAGACCAGAGGGGATGAAAAGTATCATGTGAAAATGAGCATGGAAGAGGAAATGAGGGTAGTCAAGTCCAACATGACTTCCAGGGTGAAGGAAGTATGCATGCCTAAAGAGGCATTGCAGACACCACAATCTGACTGTGTTCAAAAAAAAAAAAAGTCATAACAAATCTGCTGCATTGCCAGGCAACTGGACTACTGGATGTTGTCAACTGGTAGCTAGAATCCACTATCTCTCTTGGCATGTTCCTGCATTTGAAAGATGGATGTGGAAGTCCTGTGTTAATTACTAGGCTATAGAACAGGAAAGTCAGGAACTTTCTGGGCCCCTGGGCTCATATTATACCCCAGAAGATGGTTACTTTTGTTCTGAGAACTGTCAATTTAGGATACAGCCACCTTTTCCATTCCATCTCTAGATTCCTACCTGAAAGATCATCTGTCAATCATTAAAGACAATCCACACGTCTATCCGATGAGTCACTCTGGCCTTGGCTGTTAACGTAGTAGAAAGAGCTCTTGAGGTTGTGTAACACTTGGACTCGGGTCTGACTTCCATTACACGCTGTCTGGGATGACAACATAGCCCAGCATTTATGATATTTATTTCTGAATCGGTAAAGAGGGGGAGCACTGCTTGTGCTGTCAGGCTCATGAAGTTATGAGAAGAAAAACGAAACCACGTGCGTAAAGCATTTTGTGGTTTCTTTAAGCTGTGCACCGTGAAGATGGGCTGAGGTGCAGACTGTAGCCCCTATCCATCATCAGTGCAAATCAGACTGGGGAACCAGGATAGTTTTACTCCCTGGCTTTCCGTGTCTGCAGTAGTAAATGGCAGGCTTTGGTCAAATTACATTCCTTTTCTTTTCAGTCACAGTTAGACTACATTTCCCAGCCTCCCTTGCTGTTAGATGTAGCTATTTAAGTAAATTCCAGACAGGTGGATGGAGGTGATGACTGCCACTTCAGGGACTGGCTTGAAACATCCCCAGGCACATCATCTGTTCTCAGTTCATAGTGCTCCGAAGATGTAGCAAAATTTCCCTGGTGATCCTCACTCGGTGAGATAACTGATATTCAAGGAGCTAACTGATTAGGTCTAAGGGATATAAGTATTATTACCTTAATAGCTTCGGTGTAAAAAAAAAACCAACCAACCAACCAACCAAATAAACAAAAAACCACATGTTTTGCTGTGAGAGTGTGTCTTCTTGCTAGAAGCCACACTCATGAAGTCTCATCAGCATGGCTGCCAAGACAAGACAAGACAAGACAAGACAAGACAAGACAAGACAAGACAAGACAAGACAAGAC
>NW_026591086.1:15164151-15165659 GCF_907164565.1 Psammomys obesus | reverse complement strand
ACAAGACAAGACAAGACAAGACAAGACAAGACAAGACAAGACAAGACCAAAAAAAAAAAAAAGAGGAAGAAGAGGAAGAAGCATAATACCAACGTACTAACATAAAAGGGGAAAATCTCACTGGACCAACAACCTAGACAAAGATCTGTAATCAACTAAGGAATGCAAAGAGCAAAAGAAATACTCTTTCCCAGAGAAAAGCCCATAAATTATTTATTCAGTACCAAGTGGTCAGCCCTGAAATCATGTACATACAAGTAACGTTATTCCAACTAAGAGGATTGTATTTACACATTTAAGAGTATATATTTATATATAATTATATGTGTATAATTTTATTTATATATTTATCATATATAATTATATATAATATATATATAATTAAATGAAAAGAGGCCATGAATTTGAGAGAGAGCAAGGAAATGCTGAAGGGGAGAAGAGGAAGAGAGAAAGTGGAGTAATTATATATTAATTTAAAAAAGCAAAAAAGTACATAAAAAAAGAAGAAAATAGAACATTAGAGTTGGGTTTAAATCCTACTCAACAGGATGGAAATCATGCCTGGTTCTGGAAAGCTACCTGTTTCCCTGGGCTAGTGGGGTCATGGATCTTTAGAAAATAATTTACTATTCACCATTATATTCAATTCTGAAAAAAAAAACTTGCCAATTAAAAACCAAATGATAATTTTACTTCATTTTAAAAGAACTATAATGGCTTACTAATGGGGTATATATGCCTCTTTAAGCATGCATACATCCTTAAACTAGGAAATCACTTTGAGTAGAGCTATCCCCTTCCCTGGGCCACACTGATTTTCATGTGACACTTACTTTTTATCACAGTAATAGCTGAAAACTCAGATTCAAAATGAGATAGCATTATCAAAATTAATGTAGCATAATTTATTGGTGAAACAGCAAATCCACTTTGAGATAGTCATTTTTTCAGGGTCTGGAAAAATGCTCACTATTGCTAGGCTTCCCTTAGAATGTCCCAGCTGTAGCCCCCTCCCTCATCCCCTCCTACTTCCACCCTCCCTCCCTCTTCTCCTCCCATGCCCCTCCCCCAGTCCACAGATAGGGGAGGTCCTTCTCCCCTTCCATCTTCACATACCAGCTGAATGAAAAGAATATTGGGATATAAGGATGATGAAAGGTCAGGTGGAGTCTGGGACACTGAGTCTCCACGGAAGAAGCATCCAGAATGCTTAGCAAGTCATGGATGCTCTAGTGTTAAGTTGTCTTTTGACATGCTGCCAACCGGGGGCTTTTTTTTTTTTTAAGCAGCTGGTCTATCATGACACATTCATTATCCAGACTATCCAGACTTGTGAGCTATCACTGAGGCTGCTTTTGTGACCCTAAGCCATCCTGCATATTGAATATCTGTCATATAGTGTTAACATGACTCAGTCTTGGTGACTTGATATATCTATATGTCATCTATATCTATCTATCTATCTATCTATCTATCTATCTATCTATCTATCTATCTATCTATCTATC
>NW_026591086.1:15143901-15164141 GCF_907164565.1 Psammomys obesus | reverse complement strand
ATCTATCTATCTATCTATCTATCTATCTATCTATCTATCTATCTATCATCTGTCTATCTATAGCTCCACAGGGAAGCACAGACAGTGCCCTAGGACAGCTGTGTTTTTCTTGGAGGTGGTAGCAGTTCCTGAGTCAATGTAGCATTTGTAAAGCGAGCAAGAGCGACCACATGAGAAAACAAATGCAAATGCTCTTGGGAGTTTAGCTGATGCCTATTTGTTGTAACAGAATTAAGTACAGTCTAGAAAACTGCACATGGTCATGTTTCCATCCATATGGGCATACACTGAGCAAAGTCAAAGTCGCTTTCCCAGGAAGCTACGGTCAAGCAGACATAACCCCAGACATGTTCCCCGAAGGACCAGCAGAGCCTGATTGTGGAGAATTACCACCTGAAGTGGGTGTGGAGGATTCGGTGCTGGGACCCCAGGGGATGTTTCCTTTGAAGTAGGTCACATTTTCAATTTAGGATTTGTCTCTTGATCTATCTAGAGAAAATGACAGTGCAAAGCCAGGTGACGATTTCTGGGAAAGTTCCCATTTCATTACAACCTCAGCTGTAACATTTTTGATTGTGTTCTCTCCCTCCATTATTCTCAGGAGTCAGAAGCTGATTATTTTTGTATTTTTACCCCTTTTGCCTTAGTTTGCTTTCTGCTCTGCTAAACACTATGACCTGTGAGGAGCCTCTGGAGTCCTGAGTGATGGGTGTTGTTGATGTGAGCACAGTCATGTGTGTCAAGGACCCCAGAGCCTGAGATCTATAGGGATGGCAGAGCCTCCTCTGGCTCAGACGCAAGGAAATGAAAAAGTCTGGTCAATGTGCAGCTGTGATCAGTGTCTTCCGAAAGTGTGGGCCACAGCTCCTTCCGTCAGATGGTTACAGTCTTGACACTGCTCCCCAGGAGTCATCTACTGAGATTAGTAAAGCCCGCCTCCTCCTTCAGCTGTATACAATAACCCCCTGACCTTGATTCACGTGTGTGTAATAAACACACTGTGTTTCTGGGCTGCATCTCCGTCAGAGCCCGTGAAGCACATGATCCCAGCTTTTTCATACAGGTGTTTGTGTTTCTGTCCTTTCTTTTTCCACTCATCACTGCAGACAGGTCAACCCCAAAGCAGTACACAGATTAATTAATTAATTGCTTTCTTTTATAAGAGTTGCTTAGGCCATGATATCTCTTCACAATAATAGAATAGTGACTAAAAAATCTGGTGTTATTATTTTGGGTAAACAGTATGGTTTCAGATGAAATATTCTGAGATTATTCAGCTTGTTTGAAAACCTGGGTGTCTGCCAGCAACCAGAACCTAAGGAAAAAAAACAAAACAAAACAGAATTCTAACTTTCCATTTGCTGATTCTCCAACTATTGTTTCCATGGAAATATAATAGATCAGCAAAAATGATATTGAATGCTTCAATATCATTACCACTTGATGGCTGAGCCTTCTCACATTTTAATCTAGTTAACACCCATGGCTGACAGAAGAGGAAACCTGGCATCAGAATGTAGAAGGGAAGCCCATTGTTGACCATTGCTTCTACTTATCGTCTCATTTTAGGTAAAGATCAAGAGGAAAGGGTACTTTCGAACTACCTCAGGAGATATGTGGTATGAAGCTCTCACTTCTTTGTTGTCATTTGGTTATCATTACTGACAACCAAGGTATATTCATTACTGTAAATACTAAAGACCAACATATGCACCAGGCAATGGATACTTTAATAGCTCTTTAAAAATGGAAGGTCATCACTGGCTTCCAGGAGTAGCAGGGTGGGGAGGAGAGGTTTCCCTATCAATTGTTGGTGACTATCACCAAGGATCACATGTCTGCTCCTTTCCTCTCGACTCTACCCTCAAGACACCATAGGAGAGGCAATACACAATCTGTCCAACAGGCTTTCAAGACTACAGATTGACTTTCTCCTAAAAAGACTTGTAAACAAACACTGTGTCACTAGAAGATCATCATGGCTTCTTGGGTGGGTTTTGGTTTTCTGCCAAGATTTTGGAAGTTAAGAGTTCCATCAGTGAGATGACATGGCTCTGCAGTCTATTGGTTCACGAGGCTGTGAAAGCTTTCATGACTCCCATCTGTCAGTGACAACTCCCGGATGCCCACTGTGTGCAGAGCATCGAGCAGTGTGGGAGCATCAGAGCTAAAAAGGAGGCACAGCTGCTGGTCTCGAAGAGCTTTGAATTTACTGGAGCAGCAAGGAGCATGGAACAGAGTTAAACTGTGTAGGAGACAGATAAACGACGTAACCCACCAAAGCCACCTCCCAGCACATCACTGCCTTCCTAGCTTGTTAGCTGTGTCAGGTTTGCCTGATTGGGTTATAAGAACTAAATGGAGTTGGATGTGGAGATTTAGGGGGAAGAGGAAAACAAGGGTGATACAGAAGGAGATACAGGAAGAGGAACAGGAAAAGATGGAGCAAGGATGACAATGAGGAAGAGGAGAAGCCATACTGACATGAAGAGTAGGAGTAGGGAGACCTCAGAGTTGGAAACAGGAGATGAAAATGGAAGTGAAGCACTGAAGTATTGGGGAATAAACCAAATTTCTCTCTGGTACGTCTGTAAATGCTACAGAACCCCTACAACAAAAGACAGATTATTAAGAAAAACACAGGCAAGCTCATTAAGTGCCACAGTATGAGTTATGAGAGGGAAAGCTCTGCAGCTCAAAGCGCTTACTCTGGTTCATATAACATCCTGAAACAATAGAATGTGGAGAGGTGCCAGGCAGGTTTAGGCTTCTGGAGGCGGGAAACTGTGGCAGGGTAGATGTCTGGGTGGGGTACGCATCCTCCTTGGTTCTTCTGTGCCCAACTTTGATCTGAGAAATGGAGGTGAGTTTATATGCTGCTTTGGATAGAAAGCACACAGTAGGTTTAAAAGAGACTTTTGCTACATTGTACTGCTTAATTATTTCAAGAGGAAAAGATTTGTGTCATTGTGAGACATATTTTGGGGTGACCTTTTTTGGTTTCTTTTAGAGCATTGTGTAGCCCTGAGCCTGGTCCTGGGAAGGCAGCCAATTTGGTGTCACAGGGCAGGTACACTGTGGAGAGTGGAGTCCCTGACCGTTTACTTGAGAGTGTTTGTTTCTCTTTGTTTGCTTTAAGGTCATTAAGCATTTCTATATAGTATGCTTTCCGATTTTGTCTTTTTAGAGGATTTCTGTGAGGGCCAGTGTGAGTGTGTGTGTGTGTGTGTGTGTGTGTGTACATCTATCTATATGTATTTCTATGTGTTTTCTTTGGCTCTTTGTTTGTCCATTTGTTTGTTTTGTCCTATTCTGGTTTGTTTCTTTTTATTTATTTTTAGATGTCTATTTGTTTTCTAATGAGAGGGAACAAGAAAGGATGTGGATTTGGGTGGTTGGGGATAATCTGGGAGAAGTTGGGGGAGGGGTAACCATAATCAGAATATATGATATGAAAAATATTTTCAATTGAAGAAAAAGATAATCAAACATTTCAGTAGTTCTAAGAAAATGCCAGCTATCCCAGAATGGAGCCAAGGATTGAGACAAAAGAGAAGAGACACGTTCCTCATTCCTCTGACACTCAAGGACCAGAAGATGGAGTGACTCTGCCCTTCCAGGGAGGAACATCTAAGCTCCAGGGAACACCAGGCAAACTTTCTGCCTCTTTGCATAGGACTGAACACAGGACCAGGCTTCCTTCGGTAGTCAGCAAGGCAATGAGAGCCATTTTGCATTTCTAGGTGGTTTGCTTCTTCAGAATTCTAACCCACCCTGATGAGCCAGCTTGTTGCTAGCATAAGTCAGATGAACTGGCAAGTCCACCTCCATATTGTGAGGTCAAACGCCCACTGTTGTCCCTGGAATGGCTCCTGAGGCGGTTGCTTTCATAGCTGTTGTCACCGAAGGGAGGTTCAAAGGATCCGTTAAGCAAAAAGAAGCCCTTTGTACTTCAAAGAGTTTGTGCAGCCAGGTTGCAGATGAAAAGCCTAACAATTAATTTTGAAATTTCTCTTTAATTCTGATGGATTCTCTAAGCAAATGATTCTGATTCCAACAGCTGTAGGGTAAGCAGTATGTCCCTGGGTAGATCAATCCTCTGCTACCTATAGAGCAGTAACTAATATGTCTTAGTTAGTACAGCAAAGACTTCTGCTTTCAAGAGGCAGAACACCGAGCACAACATATATGCCACTGGAAGAAAATAGTCAAATAAAATGTAGGGATCCTTCAAAAACAGTGATAAATCATGTGGCAGGACAGCACCTTCCCATTTGCATGGTTGTCTGTTGAGCTGAAGGAAAAAAGGCATAAACTAGAAGCCAGCATAATATGAAAAACAAAAACAAAACAAACAAACACCACCACCCCCCAAAAAAAACCCACCACCATCACCATAACTACCCACCACCACCAACAACAACAACAAAAAACAGCTCTTGGTGTTAGTACCATTTTTGTGGCTGTTTCAGACCTGGGTTGGCCTTGTAAAAATATAAATAAATGTGGTCACTGTCCAGTGAACATCTCAATGAGAGGCGGTGAAAGTGCAGGCATCCCCAGGGCCCATCTGAATTGTTCTGGGTGAGGAGAGCCTGAGCTAAAACAATCCTGCAGATGGAGATGAATACACAACCTTGCCTTCCTTCTCAGGAGTATCATCAAGGACAGGGAGGAGTGGGATGGGAACCTATCGCTTCCTGGAGGAGATAATAGAGCACAGGTTAAGAGAAGAAACAAAAAATCATGGAACCGGCAAAGGCAGGTGGGAGTTTTATTTTCACTTCTGAAAATTGTTGTCTATATTTCGAGCCGACAAATAAAATTTATGTATATGTGTGGTACACAACATTGTATTTTCATAAGCATTTACATTATAAGATCTAACTAATGAATATGCACATTGGCTTGCATTCTGTGGTTGTCAGCTTTCTGTTATAACACATAGCTAAGAGAGTTTACAAAGAGGAGAAGGTCATTTTTGTTCTAAGCCCTCCTAATGACCTTCATGCTATAGTGACCTCCAACCAAAAAAAAAATATATGTATATATATTTGTTGCTACTTCTTAACTGTAGTTTTGCTACTGTTATGAATTATAATGTAAATATTTGTGCTTTCTGACTGTCTTAGGGGACTCCTGTGAAAGGGTTGTTTGTCCCCCAAAGGGGGTGTGATACACAGGTTGAAAACCACTGCTCTGAAACTTTCTAGTTATACCACAGTGGGTCAGGACCTTAACAGGAGAGCCTCTGGGAGACAGACAATCCAGATGTAGGCTGTTGCACACTTCACAGTTATTTGTGATAAGAGTACTTCAAGTCTACTCTCCAAGCAAATTTCAAGTACGCATTACATTGTTCTGTATTATAGTTCTTATACTATATAACATATCATGAATTTATTGCTTTGGTCTAGTTAAAAGTGTGCATACTTTGACCAACATTTCTGCAATCTCTCTCCATCAAAGGCAGTACAGGTTTTAGTAACGAGACTAAAATGTTTTGTGTTAGACTAGGGAGAAAGACAACAACAGAGCCATCTGTGCTTACCAGATGAGAAAAACTTTAAATTCCTTCATATTTAATATTTAAGGCCTAGAAAACATGAGCAATGAATGATAGGTAGCTATTCATAGAAGGCCTGTTGCCTGAGCATAAAAGGGAATTCTTTGGAAAAATCAGATTGCTAACTCCTTTGATGAGCACCCTGCTGCTTATCAGAGAATAGAAGGATGCCCCACAGGCTCCAGGAATTTGTGTTTCAAATCAAAGGATTTTGATGCAGAGAAGCAAAGTGCAAAAATATGGAAAATAAATGAGCAAATGAATCAATGTATAGATTTTGAGCCTTGGGAGATTTCTGTCAAATGGATTCAGATGGCAGCAGGCTTGCAAAACACAGCATGTGTCTTCCTGTGGATGTTAGAATGGTATTTGTCTTTCTTTTGGAAAACTTTTATGGCATGATATGGGTGTTTGTAGTGGTCGGCTCACAGACCTTCGTGGCTTTGCCCGACTCCTGTTGACTGACATGGGCAACGTGTGTGCACATATGGGATACGATGGAGCCACACAGTGGCAGAAATAAAAGAGTGTGAAAAGATGCCTGCCTGTGAGCTGCAGCCATAATTCCCCTCCTTCCATCTCATGCCATGTCAGTCAGCAGCTGGTGCTTTTTCTCTACCATGGAGAGAGAATCCAAAAGCAGCCTGTCATGTCCATTGCTAAGATATACTCTGAGGTAGTGGCAAGTTAATACTACTCTGATACACACTGACTCTCTACGTTCTCTAGAACTGTCTAGGAACTAGGTTTTGTAAGCGATAACCACACATACAAAACACATGAAGAAGTACCTGCTTGAAGTTGCAGGCAGCACGTGGAGACCTAGGTTCAGTCCGCATTTACTGACTGCCACCTCACCTGGAGGGTCTAGTAGCAATTCTGCTCAATATTCTAGTTGCTAAGCCTGACTATGTGGGGCTGTGTTAGTTAGAGTTCTTTAAAGAGACAGAACTGATAGAACAAAAGGAATCAGAGTGGCTTATCATTCCATGGAGGCCAATGATAGCTCTCTCCTGACAGGAGGTCCAACAATCTAGGAGTTGTTCAGTCCACAAGACTGGATGTCTAGAGTCCTGGAGAGTTCTTAAAGAGGTATCAGTCTTCCGTCCATGTGGAATCTAGAAGAAATGGGTTCTAATACCATTTAACAAATGTCTTAGCAACAGGATAGATGGCCTTCCCAGTAAGAATTAGGGCAAGCAAGCAAAAGTCCAAAGCTTCCTTCTTCCAGGTATTTTTATGTGGGATGGGAGCAGAAAGTGTCCCCCATATTTAGGGTGGGTCTACCTCAGACAATCCAATCAAGAAATCCGTTAGAGGTGTGCCCAGCTGCTTATATATTAATTGATTCCAGATGTAGTCAGGTTGACAACCAAGATTAGCCATAACAAGGGCCTCGGGGAGATCACTATCTAGGGTTTAGTTTATTCATTTAAAAAAGAACTTTGAATTCTGTCTTACTGATTATGGTACCGGAAGGTACCCTGCTTGCTACCAGAGGGGAAAGGTAAATGTCAACCAAGCTACAAACCCTTTCATCTACAGTAGTGACCTGCCTATATGACACACTGGTGTGATAGTGGCACAGACACTGTGGAAGAAACCAACCACTATCTGACTGGACGTAAGGCCCACTCTGTGAGATGAAACCCATGCCTGATACTACTTGAATGGACAAGAACCTGAGACTACACAAACCATGGGGAATAGACCTAGGGAAAAGCAAATACTGTGTTCTGGTAAAGGAACATAGCAACAAAATGACTCCTAATAACATTCTGCTATACCCAGAGATCAGTGTCATCACTGATTCCTCAGAGAAGTTTCCTCCCAAACTAGTTGAGACCGAATACAGAGGCCCACAGCCATGTGGAACCAAAACGGCCCAGGATTATGGAGGAAGTGTCGAGAAGAACCTCGACCCCAATAACTTAGATGAGAACAGCAGGTGTTGGCTCTCTCTCACCTCCCAACCTGGTGCCATAAAGTCAGCTGCCCCGCCATCAACCCTAGTGAAAAATTATCACCTTGACAGTTATCAGGCTTTACTCTTTGTTTGACCTTAAATGGTCCCCCTATCCACCCACTCTCCAGCCCCTGAGTATGCAGATGAAGTATCTTTTAGCACCCCTGCCCTGGTCAATTGTACATGGCCTCACAAACCTTGCCCCAGAGACCCTGGCCACCTTCCCAGGGCGTGAATACTACACCCCAATAAACAAACCAGCTCTCTGAAGCTGTTCCCCAGCATGTGTTCTTTGCCAGCACACTCACCATGCTGACCAAGATTCTGCTTGCACCCATCTGCCCTTGGCTAAGTTTCAGTCCTTCCAGCCCAGCCCAGTGTGCAACTGGCCTGGATACCCCTAGGGGAAAAGCAGACAATGTACAGAGAGTGCAAAACCTTGAAATACTAAGTCCTAAATGTGGTATCTTCATTATTCCTCCCATCTTCCCCCAAGACTCAGGTGACTCTGTGCAAGAGGAGGCAGAAAGATTTTCAGAGTCAGAGGGGATGGAGGATAACAAGGAAACAAGGCTTTCTAAACACAACAGGACCAGTATGCATATGAACTCATAGAGACTGTGGCAGTGTGCACAGGGCCCAGATAGGTCCAAGCCAGATGGAGTCTCAGTGCTGAGATGGGAAATGAACACAGCTTCCATTCCTAACAGAGAAGCTATTGCCAACTGACAACCTCTTGCAAAAGAAAAATTAGTTTTCTCCAATGGAGTCTCATTGGGTATATAAACTGAACTTATGGGCAGCCTCCATGCTCAGCAGTTAGATGGCCAACTCAAAACCAACCGAATGATGCTTTTGGATATTTGTTTTTTTCAAATGGTTTTGTTCGGCATTTTTCACCTTACTGGTCTTTTGCTTGTATATTATGGTTTCTGATTTTGTGTTTTTATGGTGTGTGTATGTGTATGTGTGTGTTCTGTGCTTTTTCTCTGTATTTTTTATTTTATTCTGAGTTTTGCTTTTGTTTTTTGAG
This sequence comes from Psammomys obesus, assembly GCF_907164565.1. NCBI lineage: Eukaryota > Metazoa > Chordata > Mammalia > Rodentia > Muridae > Psammomys > Psammomys obesus. The sequence goes on along the minus strand of NW_026591086.1, from coordinate 15,155,576 downwards.
ACAGAGTTTTTCTGTATAGTACTTGAACTTGCTCTACAGACCAGGCTGGCCTCAAACTAAGAAGGGTGCCTGTCTCTGCCTTCATGTGAGGGAGGCTAGTGATGGGATTAAAGGCATATTCCACTACACCAAACATTATTCTGGTTTGTTTGTTTATTTTTTTAAATGCCTGATTATTTTTTTGGGGGGTGTGTGATATTTTATTTATTTTTAAGGTTTTTTTTAATTAATTACACTTCATTCATTTTTATCCCCCCATAAGCCCCTCCCTCCTCCCCTCCCAATCCCACCCTCCTACCACCTTCTTCACGTATCCCCCTCCCCAAGTCCACTGATAGGGGAGGTTCTCCTCTCCTTTCTGATCTTAGTCTATCAGTTCTCATCAAAAGCGGCTGCATTGTCCTCTACTGTGGCCTGGTAAGGCTGCTCCCCCCTCAGGGGGAGGTGATCAAAGAGCAGGCCAATCAGATTATTTTCTAAAGAGAGAGAGAAAGAAGACATGGAGTTGAGTGGTGGTGGTGGGGAGAATCTGGGAGAAGATGAAGGAGGGGAAACTATGATCAGAATATATTGTATGAAAAAGTATTTTCAGTTAAAAAATTGAAAATTAAACAAAAAGAGCTTGGATTTCTGAAATGAAAACATGGTGCTAAAGGACATATGCAATCACTCACAAACACGCTAAGATGTCTTTGCACGACCATAACTTTTGAGAAACATTGACCTCGTAGTAATTTATATTCTTCCTATACCGAGTCTGGTCTCTAGGCATCACTTCTATATCCCTAGACTCCAACGGTTCTGTAGTGTGGGTCATGGTGGTACCACACTGTGTCACGGGCAACCTGAACTTTCCCAGATGTGGGCCAGACACTGTCCCCACGTTTACTTCTCTTTAGATATTTGCTAGGAAGGCTCTAATGTCTGTTATTTTTGTTGCTGCTGCTGTGGTAACATGCCTGACAGAAGAAAGTCAAAGAGGGAGGGGCTTATCTCTGTGGCTCACAGTTTGAGGGTGCAGCCTGTCATGGCGGAAAGTCATGGCGGCAGGAGCTAGAGACAGCTGGTTGGATGTAGCTGACATCAGGAAGTAGACAACAGTGAATCTCGATGCTCATCTCATTACCTCCTTATGAAACCGAGGACCCAAGCCTGCAGAAATGATGCCATCCACAGAACGTGGGTCTTCCTATTTCAAAAACGTAACCTAGGTATTCCTCAGGGCAGAGGAGTTGTCTCCCAGGCAGCTCTAGAGCCTGTCAAATTGGCAATTAAAATTAGCCATCAGATCTCCCGACAAGACTTCATATGAGTGAACTACAAGTTTTCTGGGTCCTTATGGGGGTGTTGAGAGAGGAAGGTCAGCAAAAAGATATGTTCTGAAGTTGCTTCGGAAAGTTTCTGCCTGTTATCCTTTCAATGTGAAAGTCAAGGAGGGTGTCAAAGCAATTACAAGTCACTTACAGAACGAGCTGCTTCACATTACAGTATCTGAAACAGGAAGAGACTCATTTTAACAAGAAGAAAAATTATTTCAGTCTACATTGAAATCATTCTCCAGCTACTAGAAGATAGCTACACAAATGCTCAAAGCATCCTTTCAAGGAAAAAACAAAACAAAAGAAAACCCTGTATGACAGTCTCAATACTTTCAGAAAATAATGAGTAATTTATAATAATTATATATTTTTTTCAGAGAGTTTTGATTGGCATAACCCATTTAACCCTGAATCACACCTTTATTCCAATTTAAAATAATACCCAGCAATTCAGGCACTTCAGAACGATCTCTCATTATCTGTGTCAGAATACAGAGTTTCTTTGCACATTTGCTTAATCCTTATTAATTAGTCTGTGTTGTGTTTTAGAGTTTGTAAGAATGTGATGTTGAACAATCTAGACAGGTAGAGAAAAACACACAAAAAATGCAAATGACAATGATTACTGAGTTGTGAATGGAAGACAAAAATCCCCTTATTCTATGTTGCATTTAAGTAACTTTCACTTGAGTATGAAGTGTAATTCCTTCCAGCTACAATGATATAAAGTGATGTGACAGATGGCCACTCCGTAACCCACCCTAATTATCATTCATTAGCATATCAGGTTGTATTTATCAGGCACTGAACACAAGGTGTGCCACAAGAGCTATGTCTCCATTAACCTCAGGCAGAGAAGAGGCATCACTTCAGCTTGGTGAGGAGATGTGATAGGAAAGTGAGGTCAAAGGCTCAGGTTCAGCCACCCTCCACTGAGGAGGCTACTGAAGGGAGTGGCGCTCAGAAGGCACATGGTGATGTGAGACTTCAGAGACACCAAGGACATCAGGGATGGGAGAGGGCTTAGAGGTGGAGGAGAGGAAAGAAGATTGGTTCCAGCTTTGTCCTGGACAAGAAGTCATTCCCTGGGACTGAGGGGGAGACCTTTGGTTTACATGACATTTCAATGTATACTCTATGTTAGCTCTCTTGTGAAAAGCCTTTTTCTTTAGCTGGAAAGAAACCAACAAGAAGAAAGAGGGAGGAAGGGAGGGAAGAAGAAAGGGAAGGACGGAGAGAGGGAGGGAAGGAAATAAGATAATATTTAAAGAAAACATAGTTAAGGTGCCTTGAGCTTATGCTTTTCAGGATAGCATTAAAAAACAAAACAAAACATTTTTCTTATAAGGCAGTGAGCTCATCAGTTGAATGGAAATAGATCCTGTCACTTGATGATGCTCAAATCCATATCTCTAATTTCAGATTCTTCTTTGGATGGTGACACCAATATATCTATGAGCTTGTAGGACATTCATTTATACAGGAATATGGGTATTTATGGAGGCTGTGCTTGGGGCAGGAACTACCCAGGGTTCATGTTGAATTTGGGAGAGAGACAAGTAAAGATAAATTTTCGTGCAGTTGGGGAGGAATGAGCTAGGTCTAGAAGGGCAGTCGGCAGCTTGCCTTGGTTGATGGAGCTCAGGGTGGCTGTAATACCAGAGGGAGGACTTGAGGTTTGAGGAGGGACTAACTAGGGAAAGTGCAGCCACTGGAGGCCTCGGGAGATGTGGGGATTTTCAAATGCCTGGAGGGAATAGGGTTTCTCACATACTTGATAAAGATACAGTAGGCTTTGAGTTGGCTTAACGCCTACCATTGTCCAAAGACCTTAAGTTCTCTATCTATTCCTCTCTCTTCTTATGACACTTGCCATTTTCCCATTTTCCTTTCTTCTTTTTCCCTTTAAGTCCAATTACCCACAATATTTCTTCTAAGGGCATTCTTCTAAATGCCAATGTATGTGTGGGTACATGTATGTTGTTGGAGACTAGAGGTTAGTGTTGAGTGTCTTTCTCTATTGTTCTCCATCTCATTTATTAGTTTGAGACAGGGTGTCTTACCGAGTCTGTAACACCATTTGGTTAGACTGGCTATCTAGTAAAGCCACTGGTAGCTGCCTGTTTCCATTCCCTCGGCACCGTGGTTACACATGGCAGTGTGGGTGGGTGCTGGAGACCAAAACTCAAGTCTTTTCACTTACACAGCAAGCACTTTGCCCAGTGAGCCTCGTTCCAAGATCTAGGAATTTCTGTTTTCATCTACTCCCCTATATAGACTCCCACTCTGCGGACCTGCCTTCATCGACCTTGCCCAACTCAGAAGTTCTATATTGTGTGAGTTTTCTTTCCTAACATCCACCTACCTTTCCTGTTTAGTTAATTCTTTTCATGCTACGATTCTCAGTAATGGTATCACAACCTCTGCAAAGCCTCCTTCAAAAACTGCATTCTAGCCAAGGTGGGAAACCCTATGAGCGACAGTCATCCTATGCTAACCTATTCCCCAGCACCAGGGACATGGTATTCTTATAACAATATAAAATATAATATAGATGCAGCTCAGATTTTCCCTCCATAAAATGATAGTTTTAAAGGGACCTGTACATTTTACATATTTCATCCACTTGTATTCCTCATAAGTCTTGTCTTAGGGTTTCTATCACTGTGAAGAGACACCATGACCACAGCAACTCTTACAAAGGAAAACATTTAATTTGGGGCTGGCTTATAGTTTCAGGGGTTTAGTCCATTTGGCACACAGGCAGACACGGTGCTGGAGGAGCTGAGAGTTCTCATCTTGAGCTGAAGGCAGCTTAAGGAGACTGTGTGCCACACTGGGCATAACTTGAGCATAGGAGACTTCAAAGTCCGCCCCCCACAGTTGCACACTTCCTCCAACAAAGCCACACCTACTCCAACAAGGCCACATCTCCTAATGTGCCACTCCCTATGGGCCAAGCATTCAAATACATGAGTCTGTAGAGGTCCTACCTATTCAAACCACAGCAAGGCTCAAAACGCTGCAATTAACAATGTCGTTTCATGTTCATCTGAGCCACACCCTTTAGGTACAGATTAACTGTAGACCACTTTCTTACTCCTTAAAAGACATCCAGGCTGGTAGCTCCACTGTAAGTACGTTTTGCAGTGTCAGGGAATTTGTTTACGTCAAGTCTCACCCCTGATATTGCAGCTGACATAAAACAGGTGCCCAAATAATTTGGGAGTGAATGAGTATTTGTTGCACGAATGAGTGAATGAATTTGGTGTCATGTCTTTATCCTGAGATCAGCCCAATATTTCATCATGACAAATTACTGTTTTTTTTTTCCTCAATTTCTTTGATGTGAAATTTTTGAAGGCTTTCTGGCTGCAGGCAGAGCTACAGCTTCAGTGGAAAACTGACTCCAAGGGATTAGACAGACAGTAATAGATCAGAAAACCAGATGCCTTCTTAGAGGCTCTGCATGTAAGAAACAAAGACATCCACCTGTACACTCGCATACACACATAATACACACACACACACACACACACACACACACACACACACACACAATTTAAAAAATAAGGCCAATCTGAATGTGCTGTGACAGCTAAGTTGAAAGGGATAGATCAGACACTATTTTTAGGCATGATAGCTCGAATTCCCATAGCCAATAAAAGCTTTTATGCCCTGCAACTTAACTAATGATAAAATAAGATCTCCTTGCATCTGTAATGAAGCTTGTGGGGACTGAGACCAATGTTCAACAGGTATTGTCTGTTTGTACAGATGTGTTGTTTGAGCATTGTCCAAAAGATGGCACTGTTTGTATTTCTATCATGCTTAATTGCCAACTTTCTACTATGTGGGTCCATTAATGAAGTAAATTGAGATGGAGTGGAGATATCATCCTCCACACAAATCAAACTGCCACTTTATTATCGGCCTTTTCAAATTCTTCATCTTGTTCCCCGGCAAATGAATATATACCCAAGCCGTTAACAGCAATAACTGTGCTGTCAGCAAAACTTTCACTCACTCACCAAATACTTATTTCATCTATTTTAAAAGAGATTATGAAATCCACTCTAAAAATCATTACAGATGTTCTGCAAAAGATGCGTAATTGAGACACATTTAACTTTTCAGTCTTGAAAAGCTAGATTTTCAAACCTAAGTACGACTTGATGGTCTTTTAAATGGGAATGCACAGGAACACAGAGCTGGCAGCTGCAGGTCGCTGCAGAATACTGTCCTTTGAATTTGCTTGTCAGGCAAAGACGAAAACTCCAAAATAACTTGGTTAAGGCAAATAACAGTTAGGTTTGAGAGAGGCATATGATCCTAAGACAGTGTAAGGGTACAGGTGTGGGTCACAGTGTGTGTGGTTTTCTGGAGTATTCTGGCATTGCAGTTCTCAAATACAGTTCTGACTGCCTATCGTATCTTCAGGAAATCATATTCCTCATCCTACGTCACTCACAGTCACTGTTGATTGATGGATACAAGTGAATGGCAACTCTAAACTCAATGAGTTCTGGAACAGTGGGAAGCCAAATGTCCAGATGCTGAGGACAGCTGCCTACATTCAGTCAGTTTGTCCTGAGTTTAGGGGAAGAACACGCTGCTCAGTGCGAGGATACATGAAATTCCTGATAGAGACCTTTCTCTGATGGCAAGAATCACCGGGAGGAAATGACATGGAATTTACCTTAATGTACACACACAATGTGCAGGGAGTGATTTTAAAGGCACCTCTTACACCCACTTGCAGTTTCCACTAGATCAGAGCTTTATAGATGAGAAAACGTGTTTCTCTTTAATGCAAAAACACTTGCAGAACTACTCTCCTCTCTGATACTGGTGGAAAACAGTGTTAAGATGTGTTCATCCCTGGAGGAAGGATTTGAAATGTGTCATTTGTCCAGCAGTGTAAGAGAGCAACAAGGAAGCCAGTTGCTAAGGACCATGTAGCAAATGATTTCTAGAAACAAAAACAAAAACAAAACCCAATAAGGATATCTCTTACACAAATTTAGTAGCCTTTAATGCTCCACGAGGGAAAATGTCAGAAAGTATGACTGTCTCTGTGTCTATTTTCTTTGCATCTTGCTTCCTTTTACTTCCATTCATAGCTATAACTCTGTGACGTTCTCTCAGTGGCCTCAGTATAGTTAGTAACACATATTAAGGTTAGCTGATCATATTTTATATTTTCTGGAAAAGCAAGCATAAATAAACAAAGACGACACCATCCTTGTTCAGCTCATGTGTAGGCAGTTATGTTGGCAAGACTTTCTGGGTGTAGCTTCTGACTTCACTAGAAGAGACAATCTTTGTGATGAGTGTGTGGAGGGAACCCACAAGGCCTCAGCCCAACACAAACAACTACAAGCAACTAAGGAGTGCTGAGAGTAGGAGAAATGGTCTTCTCCAGGGACGAGCACACCAGCTGACTATCCAACGCCAAATGGTCAGCCCTGAAAACATACATACAAGCAACATGATACAGACTGAGCAGGTTGTGTTTACATTTATTTTATATGTGCATGGAAAGACAATTTTTTTTTTTTAAAGAGGCTGTGAACTTGAAAGAAAGTAAGGAAGGGTACATAGGATGGTTTGGAGAGAGGGAAAGAAATGGAGAAATGTAATTATATTATAATGTCAGTAAAATCCCCTAGAATGTTCTTTGTGGAGACAGGGCCAGCCCTAGGTGAAGGCACACTCTGACCTCCACCTGTAGATGTCTGTGAGAGGAGCGCAGCCCGTGCGTAGAGTGGGTACCTGTTCTGATGAGATCCACTGCCTCAGACTTCCTGAATTCTAAGCTGTGACATTCAATAAGTAGTACTTAAATAATAACAATTAAAATGTGGATATCCATAAACGAACTCTCGGCTGTAGACATGCATGTCCGCTGTTGGCATGTTTCCTCCACCCACGACACATGGAACTCTTCTGGATTCCAACCCTTGCAGTTATGTGATGCTGGGCAAGAGGCAAAAGTGAGGCTTAGTGTGACCTAAGCATCTATGATTAGAAAAATAGCCTTCTGGCTTTCTGTCGAGCCCTGACAACACAGGCAAGTTTCACCTGTGTTTGCATTCATCAGCACCCTAACAAGAAGGGAGACTGTCCTCTGCGCAGCTCCAGGAAAGTTTACCTACTTGTTTGGAGGGGGGTGGGGTGGGAGTTGACTTCATCCTGTCACCTCAGAGGCCTCATCCTGTCAATGATCTCCTTCCAAGTTGATCAAACTCATTAACGATGGTGGTTTTGTGCAGCCTCCATGTACAAACAGCACACGGAATCAAGTCCCATGTCTGTGAAGCGGTTTCTAGTCCTTGCAAATAAACGAGGAGACTGAGGCTGGAAGGCTGGCTTGTGATATCCAGAAGAGACCCGAGATTCAGAAGCAAGCCTTTGCCAGACCCGAAGTCTTTATTGACTTTTCACATCGTGTTCGACCTGCTTATACTCTAAGTATTGCTTTCTTCAGCCTGTGTTGAAAGTGAAGGTTAGCTCCACCAAAGTCTTACCACACTGTTAGAATGGAATTTCTGAAATCCTTTTGAGTCCCTGAGCAATGACAGATCAGGCCTCTCCTTCCATGTGGGCTGCCAAAAGATAACGGGAGGAGGTATCTTCTGATCTCAACTGCCTACCTTCTCAGGCTGACAGTTGACTTCCTGTCTCGGGTTATGTGATTTTCCGGGGAAGATGAGCACAGATGTCCATTTACCCCAGAACAAGTACTGGTGGCACAACAAAAAACACATCCTACTCGTGTATGGATTGGTGAACCAATGTGTTTATTGTGGTTAACCACGGCAGCGAATTGGTGATGGTTAATAGTAACTGCCAGTTTGACGGAACAGAATCACCTGGAAGACAAGTTGGTTCGGGCTATACCTACAGGAAATCATCTTGATTGTGTTGACTGATATGAGGAGACTCGTGCCTGTGGGCAGGGCTGCTGCCTGGGCAGGGGATCCTGGATTGGAAAAAGTGGAGAGAGTGCTGAGCGCTGGCATACAGTCACCCCTCTCTGTTTCCTGAGATTGGGGCTATGATGTGAGCAGCTGCTTCAGGCCCCCACTCAATTGACTCCCTTGCTGTGATGGACTGTGCCTTGAACCATAAGCAAAAACAAAGTGCCTTCTTTCTTAAGTCGTTTTTGTCAGAACATTTTATTCTGACGAGACAGAATGACGGGGTTACTTATAGGTGGACATGTGGCTCTGCGAGCCATATCACTAAAAGGCGCAGCCCAGCAAGGATGATGGCTCATGACAGCTGCATCACTAGAACCAACCTGTCCAACCTGCAGGCAGCACCATAGAGATGTCGCCCCTGTTCTTCAATGGTTTACAGCTTCCACAATACTGGGGAGATGTTTTTGTTTGTTTGTCGTTTTGTTTTGTTTGAAACATGGTTTCTGTGTGGCTCTGGCTGTCCTGGAACTTGCTCTGTAGACCAGGCTGGCCATGAACTTAGAAACCCATCTGCCTCTGCCTCCTGAAATTAAAAGTGTGAGTGTTCACTGTCCAGCAATTCGGGGTAGTTTTGTGAGTCTTATAGATTTTTTGGGAGTTTCAAGTGCTTTTTCCTTGCCTTCACAAGGAATGGTTCAAACTAGGGTGACAACTACACAACACAAGATAGAAGTCATTCTGGAAGTGGCCACTGTCCCATCACAGCCAAGACAAAGTGAAACAAACTGAGGAACAGTTCTTAGCTTAATGTTAAGCACCTGTCCACCACTATGACAAGGTACACAGAAAATTAGCCTAACAAGGGGACATGTTTAGTTTGCGTTTATCAGATGTTTTAGTCCGTGGCCCTTGGTCCTATTCATCTTGGCTTAGGGTGGCAGATAATACAGTGACTAGATAGAGCATGTGGTAGAAGAAGCCTGCTCTTCATACTGCTACTGAAGAAGGAACGAGAGGTACAGGGAAGACTGGGATGTCAGCATCTCTGTCAAGAGGATGTCTTCAATGATCTAGTTTCTTTCCATTATGTCTTACCTTCTCTCACTTGTGCCACAAACTGGAGAGCCTTTAACAAAGGGTCTTTGGGGCACACTCAAATCCAAACCGCAACAACCTGTGAGGACATAAGGCAAATTACTTCCCAAATCGAGTGCTATTTTGACATGTACAACTCATTGGAGGGTAAACCCAGGAGGCTGTGCTGGGATGGGGAATTCTGAACTGTACCTGTAATTGAGTTAAGCATTCTGTGGAAGCCTGTCATGGTGGACCTCTAGAAGCTCAGTCTAGTTCTTACAGTGACCATCAGAAAAGCATCCCTTCGTACTCCAAGCAGGAAGAAAAAAAGAAAGGGGACTGTCTGGACGTACGTGAGAACATTGTTCGGAAGAGCCTTGCTCCCAGCAGAGATTATTGAAGCAAAGCCTACTGTGTTGGAGTTTTATCAGAATCTTAGCTGTTCTAGAGAGAGAGAGACCAAATGCCCAATTTCAGGGCATCTAACCAACCTGTTACATTTTAAGAGCTTGGGCTGTTGAAGAACACATGGGAATTTCATAACTTACGGGCATGGGCTCAGAAAAGATGAAACCATCATTTCTTGACCACAGAATTCTTTGCTCGCCCTCTGCAGAGCACTACCAACCCTGTTTATAACAGGTTGTTTACTAAGTACTTGTTGGGTAATAGTGTGTCTGGCTACCAAGAAACAGATGGCAAGGCTCACTTAAACTTAGGTGCACTTTTCAAACTCAGTTTGAAAAGAGAGAATATACTCAGAATCATATATGGCAAGGATGATGGGGTTAACATAATAAAAATTTAAAATAACTATAATTGATATATAAGGGCTTTCATGCATGGACAGTATTTAAGAAATGAAGGTTCATGGAGACAAGCAGTATAAAAGATAAAAACAAAGTGAAAACTTCTGCATGATTCCATGAACTTGTGTCACCTAGGAAAACTCAAGGGAGGAATGATGGTTGTCAGGGGCAGTAAGAGGAGAGAAATGGAAAATTATCAATTGATTTATCAATCAATCAATAAGTATAAAGCTTCAGTGACGTATGAAGATGGTCTAGAGATCTGCTGGACAGCATTTAACTACAGTCAATAGTAACAGGTACACTTTTAAAATTTTGTTGAGGACAGTTCTTAAGTTCATAGATGAATTGTTCTTACCATCTTGTCAAATCAGCAAGACTAAAGACAATGACAAATTATAACAGAAATGATGAATGTCTTCAGTAAGATTATTAGTAGACTAGACACAGCTGGGTAAGAAATGTCTTGGTTTGGAGATATATTATTAGAAACCTCTAAAATTAAAAACTGAAGAACAGAATATCAAAGAACCATGAGACAGCTACAAATGACTACACATCATGGGATTACAAGAGCAGAACAGAGATGAAAGAAACAACAACAAAAAAATTCTGATACAATAATATAAAACATCAGATTAAGGTGCAAAAACAGAGTCACAGATAAATAACATTCATATTCACAATACAGAAAATTCAAGATAAAATAAGACCTAAAAAACCAAACCAAACCAAACCAAAACAACAACAACAACAAAAAACAAACAAACAAAAAAAAACAAAACAAAGGGTTAGAGGGAAGCCGCTTCACCAACAGGAAAGCAAAGAATTACATCTGACATCTCGGAGGTCATGCAAGGAAGAGAGGAGAAGAGTGAAATATTTATAATGTTGAGAGAGAGAGAAAAGAAAATGCACCCTGGAGTTCTGCACTACATGAAATTATCTATTGCATGAGGTGAAGAAATAAAGACTTTCTGAGACAAACAGAAATGGAAACAATTTGATGCCAGTAGACCTGCCTTGGCAGTTATGCTAAAGTCGTTCTTGAGAGAAAAGAGGAAAGATAAAGATCAGAGACAGATTTACGGAGAAAGAGAGCAAACGGCACATTTCCGAATTTCCCAAGGCTTAGTAAACTGTAGGGTCGGGAGCTGAATGATCTAAATGAACTCTGGAAGCTGTCTCCTTGCCTGCTCATCGCCTGGCTCCCTCAGTGCTGATGCTGATGCAATGTCCTCACCTAAGCGTCACGGTTCGTGCCCTCTCTGGTAAACATTCACTCATCGGTAAATAGGTAATAATACTGCCCATATGAGGTTTAAATTAGATTGTATTTAAAAGAAACACCTGGATTCTGACTCCCACTGGACACTTGGTAAGTCACAGTGAGCATCTATCTGCTTGGCTTTGTGTCCCTCAGCCTGGAAGGTTGCCTTAACCCCAATTGACCATGGCCAACCTTTAGCAAGATGACTGTATTCAATATCTATCTATCTATCTATCTATCTATCTATCTATCTATCTATCTATCTATCTATCTA
>NW_026591086.1:15118513-15143891 GCF_907164565.1 Psammomys obesus | reverse complement strand
CTATCTATCTATCTATCTATCTATCTATCTATCTATCTATCTATCTACCTATCTATCTATCTACCTATCTACACAGATACATACATATATACATATATGTACATATAGACATATACAGATAGAATGTATAGTTTGATTTTATGTAACCCAAACTGGCTTTGAACTCACTATGACCCAGAGGATGGCCTTGAACTCCTGATCATGCTGCTTCTACTTCTTATGAGTTAGGACCACAGGTCTGTGCCATCCTACCCAGCTAACTCCTGTCTTACCTCTAAAACACCTATGACATTTTATATTTAAAAATATTACTTATAGGCAGGAGAGACGGCTCAGCGGTTAGGAGCACTGGCTGCTCTTCCAGAGTTCAATTCCCAGCAACCACGTGGTGGTTCACAACCACCTATAATGGGATCTGATGCCCTCTTCTGTCATGCAGGCTCACGTGCAAATAGAGTGCTCCTATGTATAAATAAGTAAATCTTTAAAAAAAATTATTTATAGACAGTTTACTAAAGTAACTAAATACAAAACTTCCACAGGATGGAACAACTCCATTTTTGAGACTATAGCCAAAGTAACAGAAAGCAGGAGTTTCTGGACCCATGTTCACAACAACATTGTTTACAATAACCAGAACCTAGAATCTACGTAAAGCTCCACCACAGTGAATAGATGAATGTGATATGGAATATAAATACACGGGACCTCATTCAGCTTCAAGCAGGGATATAGCTTTAATATGTGGCACCATGAAACTGTGACAGCCTGGATATGAAATGTGCTCCTAAAAGGCTGGTGGCTCTATCTGGGGGTGATTTGGATGGATCACGAGGTTGCTGTTAGTGGATTAGCTCATTTTTGAGCTCATAGCCAAATGGGTTATTAGAGATGGGGCCTGGCTGGAGGAAGCATGTCCCTGGAATGCCTGTCAGATGTGTGCAGCTTGTCCTTAGAGCCTTTGGAGTTGGCTCACTCTGCTTCCAACTCTGTGTCCAAGCCTCTGAATCCAGGAGGTGAAATATCAAGTTAATTTCCTCAGGTATTTTTTTTTTTCCAAGACAGGGTTCTCTGTATAATAGCCATGACTGTCTTGGATTCGATTTGTAGACTAGGCCGGCCTCGAACTCACAGAGAGATGCCCCTGCCTCTGCCTCCCCAAGTGCTGGTATTAAAGGCATGCACTACCATGCCAGGCTTTCCTCAGGAATTTTGTTACAGTGACAAAATTTAATGAACGAATGAACCTCAGAACGATTATGCTAAGCAAAATGAGACAGACATAAAAAGATGAGCGTTATGTGCCTAGAATAAGCAAGACACAGAGAAAAGGAGAACAGTGGGTACCAGACTGAGAGGCAGGCAGAGTTCAGAGCTGGTATATGATGGGACCAGAGCTCCTGCTGGAGATGATGAAGCAGTTCCAGAGCTCAACAGTGGAGGTGGTGCACAATCATGTAATAAAGTTGTCACTGAGTCGCACAGGTAAAATAGTAAATTTTGTGTTATATATGTTTTGTCACGTATACACACAGAGTCTTCTATATGATAGTTCCAACAAGCAGGAAACGCTGCTCTGCACAACCGGACCAGGGCAGGGAGGAAGGTACCACAAGATTCCAGCAGCCCGGCCAGCCCTCCTGACTGCCAAACAATTTTAATTACCATTAGTGCTTGCCTTCCCTGCCACCCCAACGGGAGCCTGTCACCCCCTGTCAGATCCTGACTGGCCTGCAGAAGCTGCAGTCCTGGACTGTAGTTGTCTTTTCAGATTACCTCATTGCAAATGTGTAATCATTTGCTTGAACCGGATTGTGTCCTCCGTATACCGCTGACGCCTGGACATAAAAATGCGTGAACGGAATTCAGTTGACTTGAAGTCTGCCCACCTATTTTTCCCCTCATCCTACCACCCATCTCTCCCTTCTCCTGCCTTTGGCTGTTTTACAGCTGCCACTCCTTGGTCAGTGCAGGCCAGTTGTCAGGGAAGAATAGGCATCTTGGCGCTTTCATGCGGGTGTTCCATGGATGGTGTCCGTATCAGAAGAAGCCTGTCAACTGTAAGTCAAAATGATGCTTCCCTCCCTTAGCTGCCAGAACCGGTCTTATCACTGAGAATCAAAACTGCTCTGTAAGCTCATGCATCATCATTACCTGCGATCTAAATTCTGAAATCAAAGCAGAGCTGGGAATTTTACTGATGCTGGGATGGAGCAGAGCCCAGGTCACCCTGCATCGGCTGGGTGCTGGCTTTGCTTCGCTGATGACAAACATGTCACTGACCAAATTACCAAAGGAAAGACGACTCTGTGAGTTCGGGGCAGAGGGTAAGTCAGACATGATTTAATCAGGAGGACTTAACGAGGACTGAGGAGTTAGGGGCCTGAAGCAATAACTAGCAAGGCCAGGTCTTTGACTCTGCGGTGTAGCCCACGGGCAAGTCTGGGAGGCCCAAAAGATCTGTCACACTTGGAGCTCACTTTTCTCATTTGTGCAGTGGGAAGACTCCCATTCTACAGCGTTGAACCATTTAGAGGATTAGATTCTATTTTCATGTGACGTGAGATCCAAGAATAGAAAGATTTATAAACACAGGCAACCTCAGTCACGTGACAGCTGTGGGTGAACTGGATGTGGGGAGAGGGAAGCACTCAACTTTGGGGAGCTTGTTGTTTAACTCATCACTGGATTTGAGAGGACTGTAAAGGAAAAGACATCAGCTGACTGGGAGATGATGAAAGAAAGAAAAAAAAAAACCATCTAAACATATCATTCTGAGAGTTCACAAGAGCACCCTCAGGATTTATAATTCACTTGTGAGTTTTCAATACCCAGAAAAGCTAAGAGACTCCTGGCTATAGTTTATTATAAGAAAGAAAGTAGAGTCCAGAGAGGGTGTGGCCACGTACTCTTAGTGACCTCTTCAGTGGACTTTCACGAGCAACTTAACCCTCCCGGCAATGGTGTGTGAACACCTTTATGAAGTATTGCAAACCTGAAAAGCTCAGCTGAGCTTACCTGTTCAGGGACGGTCAGTCACGCCAGCACAAAGCATCCATATGACTTGCCTTAGCAAGTCTGCACAAGTCGAGCTGATAAAATGAGGCCCGTGACCCCAGACACACACAAACATCAACTCACTACCAGGAACATTGTTGGATGAAATAACTGGTTCTACCTCTAGTTCCATTGATCTGGAACTTCATCAAATAGGCTAGGGAGCTGGCTACTACACTTACAGGAAGCTGTTTGTCTCTGCCCACATTGTAATAATGCACACGAGATAGTTATTGATAACCATGCTGGTTAAGCCAATTAAAAGTTTTAAGCTGTTCTTCTTCTTCTTCTTCTCTTCTTTTGATGGCCAGACCAATAGCAGGCTTGAGGCTCCAAAAAAGTCTCTTGGTGCCCAAGTTCAGGGATACTTTATTTATAAGGGCAGAAACTAAGATATATCAAAGTTAGATGAGGCTCAAAATAACCTTGAAATGTTCATTTCTGGAAGAGTATAGTAGTTATTTTATACATAACTTGGTAATTATTTTGGTTAATACATCTGGACCATAGTCAAGGCCATGGAAACATCAAATGCATGGCCAAGGCATACATGACCATTGGAGGGTAAAGGACTGAGAACTGTGTAAGCAAACATGTCATGGAGTCAGAACAGGATACTATTACCTAAGTCATTTCCTCATCTCAGAATTGCCTTCATCATAAGCCATTGCATCTAGCTTCTTACTTGTGTCCTCAGGATCTGCACTTAGGTCCTCAAGCTTGTGAGGGAAGGGCTTTACCAACTGAACCATCTTTCCAATCTCCATGTGAATTTTTTTCAAAGCCAATGAAAGCCATTGGGACCCAGCATCTCCTTCTTTTCCTTCGTTGCCAGGACATTCAGACTTAAGTTTATCACAAGGGCCTGCTTTCTGATCCAACTACCTTCTTCTTGTCCTCTCCTCAGTGTGATAAAGTAGGAGCAACTTAGTCATGGAGTCTCCAGATATAATCTTGGCACTTCCTAGTGGATTAAAAATTATAACACCACTGTTATCTATCACTGTGACAAAAACCTTGAGATCAAAAACCTAAAGCAGTCAGGAATATTTGGGCTGTCAGCTTCCGTGTTTTATCACATGTCATTGTGTCCAGCTTTTTGTGTGTGTTTTCTTGTGTGGCTATTTGACCCTGTTGTTTTGGGCCTGTGGAGACATAGCCCAGAGGAGGCCTGTTCACCTCATGACAGCTGGGTAACAAGAGACAAAGGAAGAACTAAAGAACATTGGGTGCTACTGTTCATATGTATTAGGCCTCCCAAAGGCCTATGTTTTGAAGGCCTGGTCCCTAGCTGGAAGCTTTACTGGGAGATTGTGGGGCTTTAGGAGACAAGGCCTTGTTGGAAAAAGTAAGCCACCGGAATGCCTTGAAAGGATTCTAGTCCCTTATTCTAGCTTTGTTTTCTCATTTCCAAGATGTGGGTAGCTTTCTTCTTTTGTACCTTTTGGTTATGTTTCTATATTGCCATAGGCCTAAAGAAAAGAAAGCAGCTATGAACTGACATCTCTGAAACCACAAGTCAAAAATAAATGTTCTTTCGTTTTCTTGTTTTCTCAAGTATTTTGTCACAGTTACAGGGACCTGACTAATACGCTTCTCCCAGTAACGTCATCCCAGTAAGCTCCACCCACTAAAGATTCCATCAGCTCCCAATAGTACCATAGCCTCGTGACCAAGCTTTTAATACATGAACTTCCAGGGAATCTTTATCCTAACTGCAGCAACTACTCTGTACCTCATAAATATGTACAACAAAAATTTGTCAGCGTATGTTATGTTCAAAACCTGTATATTCAATACGATGGCTGGATAGCTTTAGAAAAATCATTGAAGCCCTTAAACATGTCCTCACTAGCAGAATTAACTTTTCAAGGTTGTGAGAAGCAGAGATGATGATGGGAAGAAACAGGTGCTTGGTGACTGCTGAATAAAAGGTCATTTCTTACTAACTTACCCTTTCCTTCCTATTTGTTTTTTGTTTGTTTGTTTGTTTGTTTGGTGTTTTGATTTCTTTTTTTCTGTTGTTATCAGTAAACCTCCTGAAATTGTGACTGGCAGATGGCAGAATATAAACGTCTAAGAATATAAGCATCTAAGAATATAAGCATCTAAGAATATGGGCTGGTCACTTTTGAGAGCAGAGAAGAGACTAGGTGGCCATGGTTGCTGTGAGTTCCTTGATGTATTTGTGTCAGGTGGGCACTCTTTCTTAACGGCTACCCCAGAAGTACTAAGACAGACCCACAGTGGAAGGCAGAAGCCACCTGGCACATAGCTTTAGCTTCACAGCCTTCCTGCACCGTAGTTGAGGATTTTTCCTCTAACCCAGCCTCCCTTCCTTAGTTCCTCCCTTGGGTTGAAACAGCACTGAGCTGTCACCAATTTCCCAGGCTGTTCTGCACCCACCCTTCCTCATTTTCTCTCACAATGTTTTCTATAAGGAATTTCTCTTGCTTTGAATCATGTCTCAGCGTCTGTATCTCACAGGCTCCAGCATGTGGTGATTGACACTTCTCTCTTGGAGAACAGCCTAATGTATGCCATCTTTGCTCCCAGTACTTCCTCTGTGATGGCCCAGATGTGTAGGAGCTCAGCATTCTCTTCTCATTCTTTCTTGGAGTTCTTGGCCATGTTCTAGAAAGAGACACATTGTAGCTTCTAATTTTGGTCATGAAGTAACCTAGGCAGAAAGAAACACCATGCAGGACCTTCCTAGAACTCTGGAGGTGGACTGAGATAGTTAAAAGTTTGGATACGAGTGTTTATAGTTAGTCTTTCTTTTCTTTAAACCAAACACCTCCCCCAAGAAGCATTCCTCCTTGATGGAATTGCATTTTAACGCAGATTCTTCACCGTTCACCTTTTCTGCCTTAATCAATAAGATGCTGAGAGCAAATAGCTTGACATCTATTAGCTAAATCAGTGTGAAAACATTGTTGAGCTTATTATTGTGCCTCCAAGTCTGCTCAGGGAGCTGAAACTAATTGAAACTATTTTAAGAGCCCATGAATTTGGGACAGTTTTGTGCCACCAGCCTTAGCCAGGACACCTGCCCTTTTGAGTCTTTCTGTATTACTTGAACGTGACTTGCAATGTCCTCATACTCAGCTGAGAACTTCTGCTGGTTTCTAAATAAGAGCCTCCGTCATGATCATGGTTCAGGCAAGGAAGGGCTTTTGGCCAGGGTGGAACTGCAAAGGTGAGGGCCGGGCTCAGAATAAGCTTCTGAAAGACACTGCAGAAAACCCAAGGCAGACCACAGGCAACAGGGGCACAATGGGCCAACAGCTCAGCATGTAGGCACAGGGTCCTGGCGATGGAAAATAGGCAAAGTCTAAGCTCAATGGAATCCAAACTTATGAAGGCTGACATTGTGGCTTTAATTAGTATTTGACCTGAAATGCCCACCCCACTTCCTGGCTCATGAATACTTGGTCACCTGTTGGGGATGCTGTTCTAGGAGGTTGTGGAAACAGTGGGAGGTAGCTTATAGCTGACTAGGTTAGCCATAACATGAATGACCCCCCCCCGACCCCCCGGTTATGCAGACCCACCACCACGTGGGACCAAGCATGTGGGACCAGGCAACCATGGACAGAATCTCTGAAACCATGAGCCAGATCAAACTCTAGTTGTTTCTCTCAGGAGTCTGCCCAGAGCAATGCAAATGCAGCTGGTACAAGTGCCATTCCCTAAAAAGGAAGGGCACGAGCAGAGAAGAACAGCGGAGACAGTGGTGGGGACAGAAGGACAAGGAAGCCAGCTGCCAACAGAAGACTGGCTGAAAAGCAAGACAGAAGGCCAGGTAGTGGAGGTGGGTTCTGAGACCTGAGTGGTCATGACAGTATTCATGGAAACCCAGCTCATCCTCTTGAGAAGGGAGAGCAGATCAATGTGGAACGACAGACAGGGTTATTGGAGTGGCAAATTCCTTAGGTCTATTGAGTGACATGGGCCCTAGGGGTTGGGGGGTGTTTATGAAGGGGTTAAAGAAAGAACTAAAAATATTCAAGAGGCTGGGCTATAAGCAAAACATTGACATTGCCACTAAAAAACAATCAAGTGCCCCAGCTAAGGAGCCCAGTGCCTCTACGGCTCCCAATACCTCACCATCAAAAATGTCACTTAGGATATGGGTTTCCTTCTTTCTACCTCCCGGCCCTCTGAGCATATTTAGAGATGGTTCCGGCACAGGGAACATGGAGGCTAATGTGCACAGAGAGGACTCATGGCTGGTGTTCCTCGCAGCTAACTCGGTTCTGTGCAGCCTGGTAGTTCAGCCTCCCTTTCAGTGAGACTGTGCCAGGGTCTTTCATGTCCCGAGGCCAATGCTCAGCTCTTGCTGCCACTCCAGACACCAAGGCTCCTGCTGGGGTCCCCATTGACAGCTCAGCCAACTGTGCTAAAAGGAGCACCAGTCTTAGGAGATTTGTGAGCTGAAGACTCACAGACTGTGTCCCAACAAAGTAGTAAGCTGGCCTTTTGTCTTCCCAGAGTGCAACCTTGTTTCCTCTTAATAAAGAAGTCGGAAGCTTTTCCCTTTGTCCCCAGCGGCTCCTTGCTACTACAACTACCATGATGCTGTGGGCTTAACTCCTTCCGACATGCTTTACCCACATTGGCTGCTGTATACTTTGCCTTTCCTTGCAAGAACCTGCAGGTGTTCAGTCTCTGCTCCTACAATGACACCCCACTGTCATGCCTTTGCAAACTCTTTCTCCTCTCTGAGAACTTCGATTTTTAGCTGCTTGCTTGTTTGCTTAATTACCCCCGTTGCTGATACTCACAAAAAGACTGAAGATGTAGCAGATGGCGCCTCAGGATGGATGGATGTTACAGAGGCAAAGCTGTCAACATACCTATCTCCAGCCCATTTTAACGTGCACATTATGTCCCCCTGTGGACTGCTGGCAAGGAACTAAGCTGATATGTGCTGCAGGCTCCTGAATGCACACTGAGCTTAGCAATGCCATTTTCCTTTCTGTGATTCTCCTCCATATTTGGCCTCCCAGTGCTTTTATAATGATCTCTGTTGCATCTTTAAAAACTATTCCACCTCATTTAAAATGTGGCATAAATGATGTGGTTTTGACAAATTAAGTAATAATAAGAAAACATTTTCAATATTCTGTATTTTTCCATTAAGCTCCAAAAAATAGTGATTATAAGAACACCATTTTCTCTCCACAGTTAACGATGTGTTGGGCCTGGTTTCATTAAAAACCTCATTATTCAAAGATTTATAACTCAGCCCAAGAAATCTCTTTTGAAGTTGTAAACAGATCTGATTTCAGTTTTGAAACTTACATTTAAAGTATTTCAGAGGGGATTGAATATCCAGGGAGAACGCCTGTAATAAAGAGTGCATGGGAATGAGAAAATGGTGGGCCAAAATCAATGCAATAAAATTTGCACAGACCTAAAGGACAAAGAGTTAGAAAATAGAAAGAACAGATATTTGGAAGTTGGACATGCCTTTGTCATGACTCTGTTTCCAAATAGCTGCTCGAGTATGAGTAATTCATAATCTAAGAAACTCCTAGGCTTTTAAAATATCAACTGATTATGAGTATGGGTGTAAGGAACTAGAGATCATTGGATTGTCACTGATTTCAGAGCTAGTGCAGTATAGGTAAGCATGGACTGCCAGGCACAACCCCCAAACTGAAGGAGTATTCAGATCTAATGTACCTTGGAAAAGGATGCCAGAGCCAGCTTGAAGTGCTGTCATTGGCAGAGAGAGGGTTGGGACTCAAGCGATAAAGCAGGCAGAGAAGGATGTAAGAATGGGTAAAGAATTATGTGGTTGCTCTTGGTACTATTAATCTCAGAGACCTGAAATTATTTTCAGAAAGAGAGAGAGAGAGAGAGAGAGAGAGAGAGAGAAGATGCTCACCTCTGTAGAATGTGCAGCCTCAGAACTCCTTGGCCTTAAAGTTCAGGTAAGAAAAACAAGACACCTGGGTGAAAAAGAGTACACTATAGATCAAACAGGTCAATGTGTATGAAAACATTCCTTCAAATGGAACGTCATGAGTAGGAGAGAGAGTAAGGTCCTGCTGAGTGTTGCTCATTAACGGGGCTGTAAGACACAGAGATATGTTTGCAGAAAGGTGGCAGAGCAGAGAAAGGGGTAGCCATAAGTTGTAAAAGGATGCTCAGGAAACTGAAAGGAGCCCACTGAGGTGTGCATAGCGAGATGAAAGTTATTTTCAGGTATTTGAAAGACTGGATATTCCAAAGGTAACAGTGGTGATTTGAATGTGAATGGTTCTCATAGACTCATATATTTGAAAGCTTGGTGGCTAGTTATTGGACTGTGTAGGAAGGATTAGGAGGCATGTTCTTATATGAGGAGGAAGTGTGGCACTGGAGGAGGGCTTTAAAGTTTAAAGATTTTGGGCTTTCCAACATGGTGATAAGACGTAAGCTCTCAGCTGCTGTTCCATCACCATGCCTGCTTGCCTGCCTGGCTTCCTGCTGCCATGACAGCACCATGACAGCAATGGACTAACCACCTGAAACTCTAAAGGAGCCCTCAAGTAAAACGCCTTTCTTTCATAAGTTGCTTTAGTCAGGGTGACTCCTCACAACAATAGAAATGTAGCTAACACAGTAACATTTATTCACATTAGCTCTAGAGCAGTGGTTTTCGATCTGTGGGTCATTGACCCCTTTAGGGGGTCAAACAACCCTTTCACGGGGGTGACCTAAGACCAGCAAATACCCAAGATCTTTACATTGCAATTCATAACAGCAGCAACATTAAAGTTATGAAATAGCAATAAAGGTAAGGTTATGGTTAGAGTTCACCCCAACATGAGGAACTGTATTAAAGGGTCACAGAACTCGGAAGGAAGAGCACCACTGTATGAGAGGGTAAGATTATAGGTAAACTGGATGCTATGTGAGAAGCAATTTTTTTCCCATTAGATTTTTGCCATAAATGAAACAGAAACCTCACTAATTAATAAATTTAGTTCATACAATGATTAATTAGAAATGCAATTCAAAAGTTTCTGGCAGGTGAGGATGGTTGGTCTGAATTAGTTTCCACAGGATTATCCAAAGGGATGCTCCAGTCTTTATGAACCCCAAATATAAGACTTAGAGACAGTAAGTACTCTGTTTTCTCCCACATCCAGATAATGGTTTTTACCACACATAAGGTTTTATACTGATATCTATCTACACAACTATAACAATGCATGAAATCTGGGTGTTTTTTTTTAAATTTCTTTCTTCTTTTTCTCCTAGAAGTTAATATGTTCTGGAATAAAGCATAAAAAACAAAAGCAAAAGCAAAAGAACATACACAGAGGAAAACATTGTTTAATAAAAAAAACCCACTATTATAAAACATTCCTACATACTACAAGTAATTTATAAATTTACTTTCTGTTGTTTCGTTTTGTTTTTTAAGACAAGATTTCTTTGTGTAGCCTTAGCTGTCCTGGATCTTGCTCTGTTGAGCAGATTGGCCTCAAACTTACAGAGACCCTCCTCCTCTGCCTCCTGAGTGCTAGGATTAAAAGTGTGCACCACCACAACCTGGCTATAGGTTTACTTTCAATCCCTTAAAACATATCAACTATCTATGTGAAGTGTGTGTGTGTGTGTGTGTGTGTGTGTGTGTGTGTGCTGGAAGATGCAGGGAGGTTTGGCAAATTTTTCCAATTTTAATACTTTAATTATCAAGAATGGCCCTCCCCTTTGGAAACAGTATAAGACTATCTTCTTCTCAGATGGCTGCTCCTTTTAAAGGTAGTGATTCAGTGGTATGAACGAGGAGTTGAAGGAAACAGGGAGGCAGAAAGAGCAAAGAGAAGCTCAAAGCAGAGTCATGTGTGAAGAGAAATTAAAACAACTTGAGGTATTTGAATAAACAAATTAAGTCATTCAAGTGCTCACCAATCACTAACAGTAAAGAAGCAGGCTGAGGGCAGAGACTCTGGCGTGACTCACTCCCAGTATTATCTGGGACCCTGATTATCTCCACTCCCACCTGCAAGGGAGGAGATCAGAAAGCCACCCCACAGCAGCAGAGTTTAAGAAACACTGTCATGTCTGTGGTACAGGAGGGAGAAACCTTCCATCTTCATAGCTCCTGCTCCAGCAGAAGGACTGGACTGTAATGGCAGGGACATCCTGCAGCTCCAACATCTTCTAAGTTCTATGTGAACACATCTAACTGGCCTGACCCAACATGCAATGGAAATTATAGCTGCAAAAATGGTTCCTGGTCTAATGAAAAGGATGGGGACAGATTTACCACCTGGGACAACCATAGCGATTTAATTATTTCTGTTTTGTGGAAGGGTTGGTGTGCCGCTTGTACTCGGAAGGGATCAGCAGCAGGAACATCTAAAGACCCCTGGTTTAGATCAGAGCTTTGTCAACTTTGCCTGGAGAAGGTTAGCTCACTCACTGTTTAGGCTATGTGACTCACAGTCTCCATGGTAACTAGCTCTGCCATTCCAGCAGGTAAGGAGATAATTCAAGAGTGAAGGAGCAAGGCCAGATTTGGCCCACGACTGTAAATTCTCAAACCTTGTTCCAGAAGATAATTTCTTCTGTTGGAATATTATAATCCCCCTCCCCCCAAAATGTGCTGGCATTATTGTTAACTGCTTGCCTGTTGAGTTGTTTTTCTTGTGGGTTGTTTGTTTGTTTGTTTGTATTAGATCAGAAACACTACTTGTTACTCTGACTTCTCTCTCAAGTGCAGATCCTTGCTTCTAACTGTTAAAAATGTATAGCCAGGTGGGAGTGAAAATGAGCAAAAACCATGAAACTGGAAAGAGGCCAATGAGAGTGGAAACAAAGAGGCTGTAAGGGAGGAAGGAGGTTGGGGAAGACAGCAGAATCAAGTGGAAAGAGAGGATGCCAGGAATGAAAGGGTCCAGTGGAGAAAAAGAGAGTAGAGAGATGAGGGCATGTGGAGAGGAAGAATCAACCCAAAGGAAATATGTATGAAAACCACATACACAAATCTGCTGTTGTATAAGCTATTTTGAAACAAAAACATAGCACCCAGTGACTCCTACAGAAAATAAAGAGAGTAATGGCAGCAACTTTATCTGACAATGAAATAACTCCTCATGTTGTCAGGTTCCCAAAAGAGAGGCTCCTTAACGTGCCGCTGCTCAACTTCCAAATCTCTCTGAGCCCGAACACTTCATTAACTCAGACATTTTCAGTCGGATGTATGACAGATCAATGGGCACCTTGCTTATGTTGTTACCCTGGAAGAGGAAAGAGAATAATCTCAAATTGCTATGTTTGAACCAAATCACAACCTTTTATGAAACTGTCACATTCCATCAACATTGCCAAAAGAGGCCAGATACAGTATTCATTTTAGGGAAATATACTTTTTCATCATGTCTACATCAATATCGTCCTCGAAAATCACAATCTTAGTTCCCCCACATAGTCACAACACAGCAGCTATCATTCTTTGATTATTACCAAGGGGTCAGTTTACAGTCTTTGAGGGGGTCAACCAGTTCATATGAATTTATGTTCATATTTTAATTACACAGTATTTATTCAAGATTCTCAATATAGAACCAGAGCGCAGACATGCCTGATGGCCTCACCCATGTAGGTTGCTCTTAGCTCACCATTTATCCAACTTGTAAGGTCAGTGAAGACGCAAGAGACAAGGCAGAGGCTGAATGTTGACAGTGCAGGCATTTTTTTTTATTTTTTTATTTTTATTTTTGGTAAGGGGACCACAGAGGCCATCTCTGCTTAATCCGTTTACCATCTGCTTACAACTCATGGTAGTTACAGGGCAGGAAGTGTGTCAGGGAAGAGGGTGGAAACAGTTCCATCTTGGGTCCACAGTTGGCCATTGCTGGGAATGACCAGTGAGTTCTCAGTCAAAGTATGTCGGGTAATGGACACAAGTCTCACTACTGGGCCATTACTGGGAATCCATGGAGCGGAGGAAAGCAGGAATCCAGAAAAATGAGCTGCTTTAATTCCAGGGATAAATTGCTTTACTTTCTGCAATTGTTGTTTTAGCTAAAGTGGAAGAGCTTTATCAGATCTGCTGTCCATGGCTAATGGCGATTGGGAATTTTGCACCGCAATAGATATTCTAGCATTACTTCATTCTTTGAGGTGGTTACTAAGGCCCACCCTGCCTTTGCAGAGTAAAAAACTGGACTACACAGAGATGGTCTTACGTAGTGTTATGGAATGTCCCGTCCCTAGTGATCATAGGCCATAGTGATGCTATCAGGATGTCCTGAAACCTTTGGGAGGTAGAAATTAGAGGTAGCTCTTTGTGTCACCAGGGAATGAGGTAGATTTCATGCCATCATGTGAGAGAAATGTTTTGAAAGGAACAAACTTGGCCCCTTCAGCCCTCTTCTAGTTTGAGGTGTCATTTGCTTGTCCACCACAATCCACCAAAACCAACAGCATGTCCATGAACTACACCCTAACTGTGATTCAAATAATCCGCTTCTTTATATAAAACCCCATGCCTTAGCTATTTCATTCTACTCATGGAACTCTTACTAACACGCATACCTCCTTAGGACAGTTCAAAACTAAATATCTAGGCATTTATTGATTAAATCTCCTAAAAAAAAACCCCACACACCTTGAATTCTTTTTAAATACAAAAAATTTCGAAATTTTTTTAAAAACGTGAAGGACTGAGACAAGAGTCTACTTGCTTGTTTTAATGACTTTGATTAAAACTCAGGTTTTCAACATAAAGCTGTTCACTTTTCTCTTGTGAGCATCGGTGAGTACTTAAACTTCAAGTCATTGTAGATAGCTCATGCATGTTTTTACCATGTGTCCACTGTCTGGGTTCTTCATTATGTGCAAATGACCAGGTGCCTATAACAATAACTAGAGCCTGGAAAGTAATACTTCAAACTTGAAGTCAAAGCATAGGATTAGGAGAAGTTTTCTTTTTTGTTGTTTGTTTTATATTTTATGAGGTATACAGGCATGTTTGTAGGAAAACAATCCTCATCTCTTACTAATACACCACGCACCATGGGATGACTTCAATGTCCGTCAGCGGTGTTACAGGAATTATTCATGCTCTGAGCATCAGGAAGGGAGATCTCTACTCTTGCTGTCCCCTTCCCTTAAGTGAGCTCTTGCCAACTTCTCTGGGCTGAGCATTTGAAAAAAGATCTTGTCAGCAAAATCCTGGAACTGGTTATCTTGGTAAATAATGGGAACATCTTGTCTCAGAAGATGAGATTAATGCTACCTCTGTGGAATGGACTCATGATGTCTGGAGGAAATTTAATACCAGAGGCCAAAGTTTCAGTGATGTTCCCTTGAGAAAGCAGAGTGTGTTTGGAAATTTGAACTGCAGAAACATGGTATAAGATAGAAAAATCATCCCTTCTCACAGGGTAGAAAGAGATTTAACTTCTGTTGTATTAAAAAGTTATTACTTTTACTCAAATGGAGACAGCATGCAGTTGTGTAACTAAATGTGTCTAGCAAATCTGAGGAAAATACAGAAATATCACCAGCATTTCAAAGAATGTTCTTGAGAGATGAATGTGAAAGTATATATTTAATATGATGTTTATCAAATGGATATACATATAATATATAATATATATGATATACAGTGGGTTAGAAAACCAGAAACATTTTCCCCAAGAAAAATTGGGAAATAAAAATTTTAAACTTTTAGACATACATGGAATTTGGGTGATTCACTTTCCTAGAATTAAAAGAATGATAGCCTAGGTTTTTCTTTTTTAAAAACTGGAACAACTTTCCATTTTTAATTGAATATTTTGCAAGCAAGACTATTGTCATAGGACAATCTACCCAAACCCAAGAATTTATAAATAAGTTTAGAGATACCCACAATATCATCAGGTGTTTTCAATAGCCAGGGGAAGACATGTATATCTCTTTTTAACAAGGAGAAGAAAAGGCAGAGAAGAACATGAAGATTTATAAATTAACAGTAGTAAAATGGGTATCAAAAACACAAATAACCCAATTAAAAATGGGGTACAGATTAAAAAGAATATTCTCAAGAGGAAACTCCAATGGCTGAAAAACACTTAAATGTTCAACATCCTTAGCTGTCAGGGAAATGCAAATCAAAACTACTTTGAGATTCCATCTTCCACCTGACACAGTGGCTAATATCAACAGTGTAAGTGACAGTCATGGGGGTGAGAATGTGGACCAAGGCAACACTTTTTCTTTGCTAGCAGGACTGCAAATTACAGCCACTATGGAAATCAATGTGGTGGTTCCTCTGGAAGATGGAAATCAATCTACCTCAAGATCCAACTTTACCACTCTTGGGCATATACCCAAAGGACACTTCATCTAACCACAAGAACATTTGCTCAACCATGTTCATTCTGCTCTATTCATAAAAGCCAAAAATTGGAAACAACCTAGATGCTCCTCAACAGAAGAATGGATAAAGAAAAATGTGGTAATTTACATAATGGAGTATTACCCAGCCATTAAAAAATGACATGAAAAAAAAATAGATGAAAAACAAGCTAAGTAAAGTAATTCAGACCCTGAAAAACAAAGTATATATTCACTTATATGTGGATATTAGCTGCTAAGTAAATGGTAACTAAGCTATAATCCATAGAATCACAAAGAATAAGTATAGAGTAAAGGACTAGAGGGAACAGAAAGACCTCATTAGGAAAGGGGAATAGACTATGGATGAATGGATGGATGGATGGGGAGTGGATGGGAGGACCAAGCAGAGAGAGTAAGAGAATGGTTGTGGGAGGGCATACAGGGAGAGATAGCTAAAATTAAGGGTCATTTGAGGGGTAGTATGGTAATCTAACATAGTAGAAACTTCCTAAGATATATACATGTATGAAGGCCATCTAAATGAAATCACCAAATAATGAGGGAGACAGAGTCCCCACCGGCCATCTCTTGCCACCAAACAAAGCTTCCAGTACCAGGATTGGGGTATATCTAATTGAGTTGTTGGCCAAAGGACCTCCATGGGAATGCCCAAACAACCCAGGTGTAGTGGCTGGAAACATTGTTTTGATCCCAAGTGTGGGATATGGAAATGTTTTTGGTATATCCTCTGCTGAAAACAGCCCCCCAACCAGGTGAAAAGGAGCTGGGAGGTGCCTCATGTGGGGGTATGCTTTTTGTCAGCTAAAAAACATTTTGTATAGACTTTGGGAGGGTATAAAATAGTCCCAAAACAAAGAGAGATCGCTTCGCATCACTTTGCTTTTTTTTTTTTTTTTTTTTTTTTGGGGTTCTTCGCTTTGCATCGATTTGAAGATGATCCTAGAGAGAAATGATCCAGAAAATGCTTCGAGGTTGCTGCTGAGGTTGCTCTTGTATTTGCTGGATTACTGGTTTGCTATTTAGCTGGTTTTCTGGAATACGACAACTGAGATTGGTATTGCCCTGAAAAACCCAACGCCCCTAACCAACTAGAGAGAGCTCTGCGTCTCTTGTCCCTACTAACCTGCTCTTTCTCTTAACTAATGTAGGGGTGGGGAGGGGAGAGCTGTTGGAAGGCAAGTAAAGGCATTTAAATAAAGTAGGTTTTTTTTTTTTTTAAAAAAAAAAAATCTAAGCCTATACCCAGGCTGTTGTTAAGACTCAGTTTTGCTCTCCACAAACTGAAAGCAAGATCCCACTGTTGAAAACAACACTTACACCACTCACTGAACATGGAGATGTAAAGCTGGTGCCTACATACAGCCTCTACCCAGATGTTCCAGCATCTTTGGTACAGGAAGGCACTCTGCATACTACCAAAAGAGAAATGTAAACACCAAGCCAGCCACAAACCCTTTCATCTGCAGTGGTATAGTGCCTACACGATGTGCTGGGGGCAATGACGGCACAAAGCTTGTTGAGGTAACCAACCAACATCTGGTTTGAGGTAAGACCCACTACCTGACATTTGGGTGACCAAGAGCCTGAGGCTAGGTAACCCAGCGACCTAGTGTAAAGCCAAATAATACTGGCTTAAAAAGAATAGCATGGCTACGGACATACATAGTATAAGAAAAGAAATGTAACATTACCTTGGTGGTTTGTAGATTCTTTTCGGAAAAGTGTAAGCGTGGTATTTCCTTCTTAATTAATCCAAACACAGCCCAGCATTCTAACATGTAAGAATTTCTTACACGGTGCAGTAAAAAGTTAGAATAGGGTCTTTCTTGTGTCTCTATAATGTTAGGTCAGCATTTGGCCTATCAGACACTCAGTAGCTACAGTCAGACTGACTGATTTCAGCAGTTGGCATTTCTTACACAATGTAGATTGCACCTACTACACAGTTTTCGAAAGTCAGATCAGAGCATGTGGTGGCTAATGTCGGCTGTCAACTTGACTACACTTGGAACCAGCAAAAATAAAGCTGCTGGGTATGCCTGTGAGGATTTTTTTTAAAATCAGATAACTTGAAGCATGAAGACCCAACATATATGTGTGTTGCACTTTCTGGTGGCGGTAAAGATTAAAGGACACAGAAAAAGAAAACCTTGTTCTTTGCCTGCTTGTCCTCACTCTTGCTTGCAAGTTCATTTATCCTATCACTACAGAATTCCTTCACTAATATTAAAACCAATGTTTTTTTTTTCTTTTTTTTTGGGGGGGGAGGGGGAATTCAGCATAGTCTGAAGACCAACAGCTCTGCAGGAATCCTCCAGGACTCCAGGTCCAGGTTCGGACTGCTAATACATCCTGTCTCATGGACTGAACAGCTACCAGCTTTTCCAACTCTCCAGTATGAGAGAGCCATCGTCGGACTAGCAGAATGTATCCTGTGTATCCTGTAAGCCCATTAAATCCCATGTCTATATAAATACATACATACATATATATATATATACATGCATACATGTAAATACACTGCACACTACACACACACACTCACACGCACAATCAGTTCTGTTCCTGACTAATACACAGAGTTGATTCTCTCTGTATAAATCTGATAAAATCACAGATTTAGCCTACTCAGGGGACCTTTTGACTTTGGCTTAGTCCTCTCCTCAATATTTTTAGAAATTCAGCAGCAGACCTTCTGTTTACTATAGCATTTGTTTGTAGCAGGTGCTGAACTCTGGAATTTGCTGAGACAGTATTAAAGAAGATACAAAGGGGCCAACTTTCTGGGTGGGGCAGTCAATGGAGCCTGCTTATTAAGAATGGCAGGCTGCCAGACTGTGGCCCTCCTAGCTCAGATTCACATTATTCGCTGAAGAGACTCAAATGTTAAGAAATAATAGGAAAAATTAAAAGTCTTCCTGGAGACTGTTAAGTTTGTCAAAAGAAAAAGGAAAAGTTTGACTACAGACTGAAGCTCATCCAGGGTAAACGCAGAGCACAGGGAAAAGACAGACCTCAGAGTTGTTCCTTTTTGTTGCAGGTTGAAGTGTTATTTATTGGTAAATAACAACATTAGACAAGGTGCTGTCATTCATCTGTAGGGACAGGGAGACCCCACCCAAAGCGTGGCTTAAACCTCAAGACTGGCAATGTTACACCTGCCTAAGGAAGAAGTAGAAAGCTGTACTAGTCACACAACTGAAATGCTGGGGAAATCAGATTTCACTGGGTAGGGATGGTAGATGAGGGAAGCTAACAGGCTTGAGTTTCATTGCAACTAGGAGATGGGGGCTCCAGTGAGGATTTGTGTATACTGCTTGACTCACCCAATGGTACCAAAGAATGGGGCACCTAGGGTTTTCTTCACCCAGTTTAAAGGTGGGCACAAAGGGAAGAGGGAGGGGTGAGGTGACAGAACTTTTTTTTTTTAAATGGAGCTAGGCTTCTTGTTCCCAAAGCCAATGCTTTATGTTCTACTTCCACTGGCACCAAACAATCAGAAGTCTAGGAAACCTTGCTAAGCAGAAGAGAAGATCAATCAAACTTCAGTGTTCTTAAAGAAGGATTTCGTACAAACATCAGAACGATAAGAGACAGGAATCCCTAAAGGACAATGGCAGACTGCAGTCCTGGCTAGTGAGGACCAAGGAGAAATCTTCCTAGGAGAACTTCCAGGAAAAATAAATATTCTCACTCTGTAAATGTGACACAGGCAATCCCCTGCTCTTCTCTGTCCTTGCGTGCTGTTACATAAAGCATGGTTTCTGGAACTCCAATAGTTGGGTTGCAACTATAAGGAGAAAGCCATGAGAATTACAGAAAATTATGCCCAAAGGCTAAGCAGTCTTTAAATTCAAAATAACTAACAGAGCCTACTTATTATGTGAAATAATAAACCCTTTATCGTGTAAGGGACTCTTAGCCAGTGTCAAAAGATGAAATTACAAAACATTTAGTTATAGATCTAATTGGTTTTTATTTGAAATTCATGAATCTAAGCAGCTCTTTGAACAGAATAAAAGCTCCTGTTGCACAATGGTAGAAAAGGGGGTTCTGTAAGGTGGGAACAAAAGAACAGGGCATAGGCAAAAAGTTGGCATCAGGTCAGTTTAGGTTAGAGATTTGGTAAGGGCTGAGCTGAGGTGACACCCTTGCTCTGTGGACCCTGTAGATGCACAGTTCCTGCTTCCAGGAAACACTTGTCTGTTTCTCAGTCATGCAGCACTTAAAAGAAGAGGTCCAAATTTGTTTTGTTCTGTTTTGTTGGGATCCAGTTCAGAAACTCAGGTGGAAACAATAGTTTCCCATGATTTTTGTTTGTTGGTTCGTTTCAAGACAGGTTCTCACTAAGTAGCTCTGGCTGTCCTAGAACTTACTGTGTAGACCAAGTTGGCATCAAAGTCGTAGAGAGCTTCTGCCTCCCGAGGGCTGGCATTAAAGGTGTGCACCGGTATGCCTGGCTCTTCTGTTATTGTTAGCACGAGATATTCTAATACCTGTAGCCCATGATGATCGAATGAAAAAGCTGATGTTATAATGTTGTCAATGATATTTTATTTGTTTACTTATTCACTTACTTTGTTCATAAATGTACATGTGTGTGCAGCTTCACATGTAGAGGCCAGAGGACCACCAAAGCTATTGTTCCTTCGGTGCTAAGCACATTTTTATATTTTTTGAGACAGGGTCACTTTCTAGACCGGAACTTTCCAGGTATACTTGGCCGTCTAGCTGGCCAGAGCCTCAGAAATTTGTCTCCATTCTGTCAGTGCTTGGATTACAAGTGTTCCTTGCTTACTTGGTTATTCTTTACTTGAGTTCCGGGTATTGAAACAGCAGCAAGCGATTTACTAGCTGAGCTATGCTTCTAGCCCTATTTATTCATTTCTGTATTTAGAATCATAATTTAAAAAGAGTATGGGATACTCAGTAGTTATAAGGCCCAGTAGAAACATTATGACCTTCTGCTCAGAACTTGAAGCTTTGGTACATTATTTTCAGCCAGTTTCAAGCCCTGGCCTCATGAATCCTTGTATAAACGCATTCACTGGTGTGTGTTTCTCTGCCACCCCCCGTGAGCAGTGTGGCCCTAACTCTTTCGAATAGTGTTTATTTAGCTCATGGTTGATCGACTCTGAAGATGTAAATCCTCTGGGTATGGAGGATGAACTAGGTTTCAGAAGCATAACAAGCAACTACTGCCAATCCTGCATGCCACTGGGGTATTTCTGCTTGTTAGATAGCACAATGGTGACAAATCTGGCATACACATACAGCATGTTCTCACCTGTTCTAATTTTCCTCCTTTTTAGGTACCCAGCAGAATTATTTTCCCTAAATCTCTTGAACCTGAGTATAGTCATGTGTCATATTACAAGAAAGGAAAACGTGAGTAGACTTAATAAGAGTGGACCTGTGTAGTCACCTAAACAGCTGGCTAAGCCTTGTAAGACAAGGCAGCTCATCATTTGTTCAAGTAATGATGGTGCTAGGATATGATAAAGGGAACCACCGCTGGCCTTGGTCCCCAAGTGAGCAAAACAGGCAGAAACTCCCTGGCAAAGTGGGCCAAGGCGCTCTGTGCTAAGACATTGAGCTTTGGGCACTGCTTATTACCACAGTACAACGAAGCCAGTTTCTAAAGATCTAGGCTTCCCTGGAAAAATAGTGTTGAAGTTTGGACTTGAAGGTGAAGGGATTATCTGTGTCCCATCCAGGAGGAAAATGTCCCAGGTAGAGAGAAGAGCAGATGCAAAGGCCCCGAGGCAGGTCTATGTCTAGTGCATCCATGAAGACCTGACCAGTGAGGTGCAAAAAGAAGCAGCAGGAAATGGTGTCGGAATCACGCGGGTGAGGGGAAAGGGCTGCTCATCTTTTAATGTCTCGCCATTCACTGTAGAGTGCTTGGCTTTTAATCGAGTAAAAAATAAAGATGTTTCAGGAGTTTGAGTAGAAGAATAACACTGACTTAGGTTTTAAGTCAGTGGAGGGTGGATAATGATGACAAAAGTCAGGTAAAAGGAAATAGCTGCTATTATTCAAGGGGTGATGGTCCTTGTGAAGTAGCAATGGAAGTTGTGTGTACACACACATGCACACACAAACATACAAGTGCATGCGTATCTACTAATACACACATGCACACATGCATATTCACACAAACATGCACATACATATGCACACACACTCACACATACACATAACAAAGACATACACATATACACACATAAATGATCACACGCATTGATAGTAGAGTCTTCAATATCTTCTTGGCGGAGTGAATGTGAAAAAATGAAGAAACAAAGTCAAGAATGACTTTCAGATTCTCTGCAGACACAAACAGAATATAAATATGGAGGCCATGAAGACCATGAAGGTTGCAAAACAAAGACAGGGGAGTTGGGATCTTACTTATTTTGGTTTTGTGAATGAGTATCTGGACTTGGGGGGACTATGAAGTAAGTAATATTTGGAAACAGATGACTAGAGAGACGGTTTCAATAAATCAGATCTGAGTGTGTGGTGCTGATGTGAGAGGGACATCCGTTCGCTCCTAGGAGCACTAAGCTGCAGGAATGAATGAAGGTGATGAAGAGGAGGATGAGGAGGGGAGTCAGGAGAGGACAGGCAGAAGGAGAAGGATGGTACAGATGTGGCCTGGCAGTGCTCTCTGGGAATGAAGCGCATTACTTCAGCTGTCCAGATGGTTAGGAGAAGATGTGGTGTGCCCTTTAAGCAGAAGATGCGACGATTTCTTGGAAATGAGCAAGAGAAACCAGACCCACTGTGGAGCGTGGCTTCTTTCTTTGGTTTCATGCTGCTTTAGTTTAGGTAATGCTTCAAAGGCAAGTAAGGAACAGAAGGATACACAGATTCGCTGGCTAGACTAGAGTAAGTCTGAAACAAATTGACTATGCTTAGCAATAGAGAAATAAATGGAGCTAATCCACCGATCAAAAAAATGTGCTGTGACCTTATCAGAACAGTGATAATAATAATCCATTACCTTTGCATAGTACGACTATGCGGTAGAAATAAAAATGTGCTTGAGGACTTCTAAACAGGAGGCATATCTTTAAAGTGCAAGCCACATTTATTTCAGATATATGAGCTAATCTCAGCCACTTATGAAAAGAATAACAACAGTGATAACAAAACAACACGCAGATCCAGGCTGATCATTTTTAAACTGGGAGGCTGAAGGCCCAAATGCCTTGAACTCATAGAACTTCAACTCCACAGACACGAAAAGCCCCTGCAACACACTGCCATTTTCAAACGTGCTGTTTCCTCACAGATGGTTGGCCGGACACCACGAGTGGGAGGTTCCACATCATAAAACCAGGTTTCACGGTCACGATTCTGAAAGATGCTTCACAGGGGGCTGGGAGGTGGTTCCGCAAGCAAGAGCGCAGAGCACTCACACTGGACGGCTCACAGTTGCTTGTAACTTTAGCTCTGAGAGAACAAACGCCTTCTTCTGGCCTCTGCAGAATACTCCCCTGACCATGTACACACACACACACACACACACACACACACACACACACACACACATAAAAATAAAATTTAACATGATGCAGAAAATTACTTTGGGGCCATGTGCATAAGATGCATATAGACCATTATTGAATTGTGTCTTTGAGCCTGAGTTCCTATCTCTAAGAGATCTCATTATGCATATACTAATATTCCAAAATTTGAAAAATCTGTTATCTGAAATATTCAATTTCCAAAAAAATGGGGAAAAAATCGATAAATAAAATAGCATGTATGAAAATAAAATACTTCTATTGAGGAACAAAACTTCCTGGAATTATTTTATGCTTGAGACAGGGTCTCACTGTGTACCCCAAGCTGGCCTTGAACCCCTGATGCTCCTGCCTCAGCTTTCCGGGTGCTGAGGAATAAGCCACCCTACCCACAATTCATTTCTGGCTTTCTACTCTCCTGGCTGCAGAGAGAGCAATCTGAATAAGCAAGTGGTCGGCCTTGTTTATGGATGATTATTCACAAGCTCATCACAGAGTAAAATCCAAATGTTTTAGACAGCCTCGGGTGCCCTGTGTAGGAAAATGTGCAGGGATGGAGGTCAGGCCACATGCTGGGGTCAAACTCTCTGTTTGGCCATCTGCTCAGGAAAACCTTTCTTAACCATCTTGTCTGTGAAGGTTGTTTCTAGACTCTCTCTCATTGTAACTATGATAGAACGGATTATTTGCCAGCACGTTCTTTTCTCTTATTAGATGAGGCACATAATGATGACAGGGACCTACTACTTTGTTCAGTCCTTGAGAATGGGGTAGGTAGCTGATACTGAAGATACTAAAGAGAGCAGAAGGAGACGATATAGGAAAGAGAAAGCTTTATGGATGTAAAACACCAAACTTTTCACCTATTATTGTGAAAGACATAAATACTGGTCCATTTTCTAATGAGACTTTTGAATTCTTTGTCCAGCACCTTAACCATTCAGGGTCTTTGGTTGTTCAATCATTATAATTGTTTTGTAAGACTTCTGTTCTTTGGCCTCCTCATGTTTTCTGTGTGTCTCTGCTGGTGTTTACACACCAGTTGATATGACTATCTCTTCTGGTGCATTTGGGACTCTTCTTAGTGAGACGCGCAACACCCAGTGTGAAGAGAGAAAGAGAAACCATCGTAACAGCCCGAAGCCAAGCCAGATATGGAAACAGTCAAAACCGATTAAGGCCAACTAGTCCACAACTCATACAGCTGAAACAAGAATAGCAAAAAAAAAAAAAGTGCTGTGATAGCTGTGAGTTGAAAAAAATCAACCTAGGTAAAAGTAAAAATAACAACAGTATAAAAGAAAAAAGGGAGAAAGAAAATGATGGTAGACAAAGTTAAGTAAAAGAGGTAAAGGAAGAAGGAGAAGCAAGGTTAGCAAATGGGATGGGGGGAAAAGCAAGAAGAGTATGTGCTTCCACAGCAAAGAAAGAATACAGAGTTAGACTATCTATGTAAGGGAAGGAATCAAGGTGGAAAATGTAACGACTGAAAATAATAAAGTTAAAATGATATCAATAATGAAGTAAAAGGGGATAGAAGGGAAAACACAGGGAGCTAACAATACATTAAAGAGCTAACGCTGACTGGCTTCTCTCCCCGTGTCCAACACTCCAGCATGTGAGGGGTCTCAGCTAAAGTTGGAGTCTTTTCTTTTCACACATATGCTGAGCCTGACAGTCAAGGGGCAATTGTAGAAAAGGGCTACATTCGCCTTTTTCTCCCTTAATGTTGTGACTTTCTTCTTTGAATCATGTAAATTGTATACTTTGAACAAGGAATCTTCAAAATCCACAAAATTGTATTACATCTGCCTTAAGAACCCCATTCTGTGTCTGCTGGTGTCTCTAGAACGTCTGTTGTCAACACTTAGTTTTGTAACTTGTGAGCTAGACAGCTTGTCATATGTATACCCTGGAGCTGTTAATGTCTCAGCCAAAGAATGTTTCTTTTTAAATATTTATTAAATTTTTTACTTTTATTTTAATTAAAATATAATTATATAATTCCCTTTCCCTTTTCCCCCTCCAATCCCACCAATGAACTCCCCCTGTCTTCCATTTGAAATCATGGCCTTTTTTTCCATTATTATTACACACACACACACACACACACTAACACACAAATGTACACACACACACACACACACACACACACACCACCTACCTACCTAATATTTAAGTACAAACAGCTCAAACTGCTCAGTGTTACTTGAGTGTATATACATTTTAGACTGGTATATGACCACTTGGTGCTGGATAAACACTTAGGAGGATAATCCCCAGGGAAGACTATTTGTCTTCTCTGTAAGCATTTCTCAGTTGTTTGCAGTTCTCTGTCCATGGGTAGGGCCCGGGAAGAGTCTCCTTTTCCATGCTAGACTGTTTAATGATACTGTGCCTCTTCATGTCTTGTTCAGCCATTTTTATTTAAT
>NW_026591086.1:15098370-15118503 GCF_907164565.1 Psammomys obesus | reverse complement strand
CTCTCTGCAATAGGGAGAAGCCACTACAGCAAAGGGCTCTGCTGGCCCTGAACCCCAGCATTCTCAGACCCAGTGGCAGTGAGCGACACAGCGGACACTCTGGCGACTTATGAGGCTGAACCTCCTGCAGGATTATCAGCCTTTTGCTGTCCTCGGGGGCAGGCCTGTTCTTTGCCAAAAAAGATGCTGCTACAGGTCCTTACCTATCAAGCCTGTATCTTCTGAAACCTAAACTTCTCAGTGTGTGGGAACTCAGCACCCTTCCTTCTGAATAATGTGGGTTCCCCTGGCTCCTTGATTTATACTGCTCCTTGGTTTTCAGACCCTCACAGTAGCTCAGCTTCAAATAAATCCACATGTGGAGCAGCCACTTGGCTATAACCCTCAAGGATATGGCAAATGTCGGCAGGTTTCTTCTCCCATGTTGGTTGGGCTGTCTCTCACGCAGCCAGTCTTCGTCATTGTTATTCTGGAGGAAAAAAAGGGGAGGCATGCCTTCTTTCCCACTTTCTCTCTTGTGGCCGTCTCTTCTGTTTCACCAGGCTCTTCAGCTGTTCTATTAGTGCTTTAAGTGATTTCCAACACCCTTCCTCTCTTCCTTTCTGAGAGAAAGTTTACCCTTTGTTATCAGGACTCTTCCCACCCAAGCTGTGGCACAGAGGCAGCTGCTCATCCATCACCTTGCCCCTTAGGCCTTACCTTTCATGCAAACACAACAATAATGAAGCATTACACACCTAATACATCTTCTTCTAGAATTTGCTGGCAAATAAGAATCCCTGTCTGAGATCAGTGTTGGAAGATGACCCCACTCAGGACTTAAAAAAAAAAAACAACAAAACAAAATACAGTGATTAGATGCCAATTTATTTTATTATTTATTAATTTTTTTTATTTGATATGTATAGGTGTTTTTGTGTGTATGTCTGTGCATCATTTGCATGCCTGGTGCCTGAGGAGGCCAGAAAAAAATGGTGTTAGATCCCTTGGAACTTGTGCGACAGACAGTTGTGAGCCACCTGTGGATGTTGGGACTTGAACCGTGGTCCTCTGGAAGAACAATCAGGGCCGTTAACCAATGAGCCATC
This sequence comes from Psammomys obesus, assembly GCF_907164565.1. Lineage (NCBI taxonomy): Eukaryota > Metazoa > Chordata > Mammalia > Rodentia > Muridae > Psammomys > Psammomys obesus. The sequence goes on along the minus strand of NW_026591086.1, from coordinate 15,117,415 downwards.
TCTCCATCCCCTAGAGACAGTGTCTTAAGCAAATATTTGTGTAAAATATTTCAGCTTCCTTATCAGCTCCTTGTAGATAATATATACTAAACTATAAAAAAAAGACTTAGCCCAGTCACACACTTAGCCAGAAATACATCTTAGATTAATGAATCCTAGAAGAAAGCATTTACACAGTCTTCTGACTTCCAATGTTTGTTAACCCAACGATATCACGCCTTCCACATTGGTCTCTCTTTTGGTCACATAACTGCGCTCACTAGCATTTCTCATTTCTAAGAACGTGATAATGCCTGTTCTTATAGTGTTTTGCTATAGAACAGGTACACTAATGTCTCCAAGAAGCATAAAAAGAGGCTGCTAGACTCTCCCTTAGAAGCCTTGATTATCAGCTCACATGCCACCTTTCCTTTCATATACCAAGCCTCTGTAATCTTCATAAACTTCACCCCACTTCCTGTTTGCCCTGTGAGACATGCCACTAGGAAGACTCTAATCTATGGGCTGTGGCGGTGATGTCTCACTGAGGTCCCACATGTGGGCAGATTATGAATAAACTGAAATAGATGGGCACGCGTTTCCAAACTTGACAAGCTCCATCTTTACAATTCACAAACAACATTTCATTCCCTCAGCTTCTCTCTCTAAGTTTAGCTCTCTCCAAAACACCACTGCTTTCAATCAGCTGTGACTCTTTCCAGTTGCTTTTGTGGTTGAAAGTTTTCAGTCTTCCTTGTGTGGTGGAGTGAGCCACACATCTGGACACCACCCCTTGCTCATTTACTCCTTCAGAAAAGCTGAAGCGTCAGATCTGTACCCTCCGTCTAGATGCCTACAGCCTTGTCACTGAGTTCTTAGTGACCCCACTGCTTGCTAGTCGCCTACATAGGTGCTCGTGAAGAAATAAAGTGACTACTTGGGCACTCCTGCCATCTAAATTCTCCTCCCTAAGTCTGAGTCATGGCTCTCTGAGCATTGGAATCTCCGGTAGTGAAGGTTGTAGGTTTGGCCAACAGTTCCATAACGTTTCCATTCATTTTGTTCAAAGGTTCGAGGAATAAGTGTTGTACATCTCAAGATAAGATAGTAAGTGTGGGAACACGAATTGGTTCAGACTCAGCCTGACCACTTGGCTATGTCATATTGTGGCTACCTACTATTGACTGCCACTGCCACTATTATTTTTCTCTAATTAACACCTAGGCCATTTATAGAGCATCACGTAATCTTGTAATTTAAATTGGGATGATCAACTTCTCTAAGTGGGATATTACTCAGAGAGTACACATCATGTTCAAGTAATCTTCAGTTAGCTCAGTAGTGCTTTACAAAACAAAACTAAAAATTGTTCTCAGACTAGTAAGCCTGGATATGTCCCTGGCCTTGCGTAAGTAATCATGGTATAACATTTTCCATAGGGAAATCCAGCCTATAAGGTGCCCGGGCTTCTGAGAGCTATGTGCACCTCTTTGTCTCTAAGGATGTTTAGAAGAACTGTGCCTTTATGGGAGCCACTTGAAACATCATTAGAGAAGTTAAACTGTGAAATATATGTTTTTCGTGTGTTCTACCATACAATTAATAACATGCAAACGATTGTATTCTGTTGCCAGTCTTCAATTTCCCATTCTGCGAGCTGGAGTCTGTGTTTAGAAATTTTTCTGATTTTTGATTTGGTTGGTCTCTTGAATCAGCCAAATGGTAATTCTGTATGTGTGGGAATGATTTTTTTACACGGTCGATATAGCCATAGAACTTCTCTTCAGTAGAATTTGTAAATAATGGTTCTCAATGTTACCTATAAAGAGGTTTGCATCTTTCCACATGCTATACAAACTGCTCTCCTTACACATGGTCTGTAGCTTATGACAATTCAGACCTGCTTTTTTTTTTTTTTTTACTTTACAAGAGGGTGAAAGATCCCCTTACGCAGGGCAAGTCGGACTTTGAATTTTGATTGTCCCACCCTGGCTTAGCAATAACAATAGGATGCCCTATCAAGATGCTGGCGAGCCGTAGCATTCAGTCATCCACGTGACCGTATGAGAAACCCACGGCGAATCCAGGGTTCTGTGTTGCTAAGCCGTGATGTTCTGATGTTCGGCATGTAAATGCTAAATACTTTTCCAGCTGATGAAGGCCTAACGCTACTGCCAGTCTGGAAGCAGCTGAAGTCACTTATTAATCAGCCTAGGAATGTGGGGCCCTGCTGCGTGCCCCAGCAGCTCTGTGATCCGCCTTCTGCCTACATATCCTGTCTAAACGGTGATGAAGTGATAAAGTTCTTGCCTCCTTTCCAGCATGAGAAATACTTTTCTGATTGAGGCTCCAAACTGAGAAATAGGCTCCCTTCTGAGCAGAAACACGGGCGCTGCTATGCCTTCTGGTTAATTCCATTAAGGGCCTGGCCAGACTGCTCAGCTCGTTTATACTCACAGCAATGTGACTTGAATCTTAAAATTAAATATGTCCCAGAAAATATCCCCGGAGATTCCTACTGAGAAGTGATTCTAAGATGAGGTACACTGGATAGTACTGCCGCACATATCAGCTCCCTTGGGAACCTTAACTGCCCATTAGGGGCTTAAAAGCTCTGGAAAAATTCTTTAGTAAGGACATTTGGCTTAACTTAAAACTTCTCCAATTTAATTTGAGCTGGAAATTGTACTTATTTATTTTATCTTTGCCAAATACCCAGGACTGTCTGTCTTCAGGGGCTTCTGTTCTGGGGCACTGGCAACTCTGTTGTAGGGTTTGAAGGTTCTGATATCCAGATTCATCTGGACATCACAGTGTTTTGGAGAAGGTGTTCAGAGACCAGAATCTAATTTTGTAGAAGAAACAGATTCTTCAAGTAGCTAAGTAAAATGCAAATCTTTGTATTGCCAGCTTGTGCACAGCTACTCTGCAGCCTGAGGCACATGCTGGTGTTATGTTGTGTGTCTAAGAAATACGAATTTTGTTTGCCACCCCCAAACCCCATAATCCTCTTGTCTGTCTTTGTCTGTCTGTCTCTCTGTCTTCCCTCCTCCCCCTCCCTCTGTGTGTGTGTATGCGTGTATGTATACACACTTGCTTTGGGGTACATGGGCTTGATTTGAACCCAACTACAGTTCTGTAAAGACGCAAACAGGCCAACTAAATGGATGGCTTAGGACTCTGCTTCTTAAACTGTGGATCATGACTCCGCATTTGTGTATCTGCTTTTGGGAGGTCGTGAAAAACTTGGCAACAACCAAAGGTTTCTGAATACACAAAACCCAAAGATAACTGGAATTCAAACATGCGATGGACCTGAGGAGTTTCTGGCAGTGGCCCGCCTCCTGCCTGTTGTATCATGTGGCTTCCCTACCATTCTGGGTCTGAACAGTACCAATGAGTACTTGCATTGTGCGTGTTGCCATAGCAAGCAACAGCAATGAATGGTGCATGAAACACCTTGGTCCAAATTTGAGACTTCCCTGTGCTTCAGATTTCACTATACATACAAAATTGTCTGTCGCCCTAGAATCATAATGCTCCGATTATAGAAAAACAAACTGGTAATACTTTTTCCTCTCATACTCCACATATAACTATCAAACTAGTATATTTTTTAATTACATTGTGTTAGAACGCTTGATTTTTAAAAATTGCTATTTGAGTTGCTATTTGAGAGTTCTATAAGAGAAAGCTGTTATCATTCCCAGCACTGATGATTATAAAATCAAACTATCACTCAACGGAAAAACACTGAAGACACCACATACCCTGCGGCGTCAGTTATTCAGTCAAGAATTAATTCTTTATATAAAAAACAAGCACAACCATCTTGTCATGAATACAAAATTTACTTTCATACTTTAATAAAATTATAGTATGCCAAAGGATTATTTTAAGATAAATTTCCTTATGATTTATCATCAGAAAAAAAAAGGTTGAGTTGTATTCCTATTTTATGTATCTGTATACTAAGGGTTGTGTAAACATTTCTCAAGGGAAAAGGAGATCACAAGAAGAAATGTTTAAGAAGCCCTAGGCTAGAGGATGACTGAGTCCATGAATCCAGTCCCCAGGACTTCCATGCCCAGAGCCTCTCCTGTCATAGAAGCCATTCAAGTTATGTGGCCAAGAAATGGAAGCTTTCACTGGTTTGAGCCCATGGCCAGAAGCACAGATTTTCTTGGTTCTAACCCAGCACTGCAGAACTTTTGGGACAGAACCCATTGCAGCAATTTGGACACCAGTCAGTGGAGAGAAGCCACGGACTTCCTCCTCTTCCCTTTTCCTTTGATGCAGAGGGCTATGGCACAACAATGAATGAATCCTGCATCCCCTACAATAGGCAGCCCCAGTGGAAGGCGAGCTGGCCAGACATGAGAACAGAATTTCCCTTCAGGATCAGTCACCACCAAACAGACACGCAGTGTAAAAAGGTTTTGCCCTGTCAGTCAGCAGCCGGAGCGCCTGGCTTCCTGCTGCAGCTTATTAATGGGCACAAAGCTTGTTAAGCTGGAAATTCCTTTCATACAATCTTTCCAGAACTTGTGCTGATAGAACTTGAGCAATCCAATTGCTTTTTATGACTCTAAGTGATCTTTTAGCACAGCTTCATTGCTTTCATAGCCAAAAGCTGCTCGGAATGGAGCTTTCTTTTACCCAAGTCCATGTCTGATGAATATGCTTACATGCGCATTATGGGACAGATTTTAGCAGGGTAAGGCATACTTCCATTATTTCTGAACATATTTGAATGATTCATAGCAGTGGAGGAGCAAAGACTTCGATTCTATTTGCTTTTCTTCACTGGGCTCTTGCACATGTGTGGATCTGTAGGGTTTCGGTTAGAGTCCAACTGAACTCTGTAGGCTCTTAAGCTCAATCCTGGCTAGGTGACGGGGAAGTCATGAAGGGAAGGGAAGGAAATTGGAAGGCTATTCCAGATATTCTGACCTCAAAGCAACTGAGAAAATATAAAGGCCTGACAATTTGAGAAAGATGGGGGGGTATTTTCTTTTGATTCGTACACTCACAGAGCTTGCATGTTCATTCTAAGGTAGGTTTGAGCCTCCTAGCTCACTAGATACTAAGCCTGGCGTCCTCGCTGCTAATGGCCACCCCTTTCCCCCATTGCTCTTATTTAACACATTCCTCCCTTCCTTTCCATTCAAGACTTTCTAACTGCCTTAACAGTTAGATATAAAATGTGATTTATGCATAGTTGTGATTAGATTTAAAAGGCGATACAAATACTCTGTCACGAAAAAACAGTTTTATTTGGGGAACCGGCTTGTCCAAAGTCACACACGGATTAGATGTCAGAGCCCAAATAATTCTCACTTTAGTCTTTTTTTCTACTCCATGGTGGTGCCTTTCTCTGTTGATAACCCCAAAAGAGTGAGAAATAAAGGTGTGTGAGAGGAAAGGCTTGGAGAGCGGGTTGTGGTGGGTGAGTGGGTTCTCAGAGATGCTCTGCCCCCCCCCCCCCCCCCAGACAGCATGGAAGACTGTGAGGGCTGTGCACAATCTCCACCTTAAAGCAGCGACGCCTTTACACAGGGTTAAGTTACCAACTGCTCATGGCAGCAACATTCACACAGAACGGTCCATGTGTTTTTATTCACAAAACTGCAATCCGAAGAGCTGTGAAAATGGAATTTTTTAGTTGGTTTGCAGAAAAAAATCACTGTCATTTATGATTTGCTGTCCCTGACCTGAATGAACACTTAAAAAACTAATTATAGAAATAACTTCACCCTTTGCATAGATATTCTGACTTCACCTGTGGTGATATTAATAAGTTTGATTACAGGGTGCTGGACTCAAGGCCGTATGTACCATACCACTGTGTCTGTCTAAAAATTGAAAAATTCTGATTTTGAAACATGTCTGGTCCTAAGTCATTTTTCATTAAAGATCATGGCCATATTTATATAAAGTGTTTTAACAAAAGAAGCATATCCTCATTATTACTTCTCATGCAATATAGAAAAATAGAAAAAAGAAATCTATAAGAAAAATTTTTGATTGTATCATACAGAAATAATTATGGTCTAGCTCTGGGAAGCACTGACTGTCCTATTTCTCTATTCACTTATACAGACAGCAAGATAATGAGGCATAATTGTCTAAAATAAGATTATAATGTATTTCTTCATCATGAGTGTTTTTTTTTTAAGTTTCTAAAATATTATCTAAGTCTGAAGAAAGATAATGAAAACAGAATGAGATTAAAGTCAGGGCATGAGTGTGTTTTTAGTAACTGGTTTCAATCTCAATTAAATCCCCATTATAAACACAAGAAATTAATCCTCTTATGTGTCCTCTTCTCTCGGCTTCTCATTTTTATTTAACCTGAAATTTCTCTGCCATCTTTATATAATTCTCTCAAGTCTATAAGACTCAGAAAGGAAGGGTCTATGCTGACCATTGGGCTCTTTAACAATTTTATTTCTGGTTGACAAAGATGCTGTACTCAAATGTTTATTTTTTGTTTTAGGAAATGTTATTTATTTTATTATTATTATTTTTACCAAGTCTCATATGGTATGTGGTCTCTCCCATGGCTTACATTGTCTATCACTTCTAAGTTTAATTCAGAAGATGTCATTTCTGGATATCAAATTTTTGGGCCTTTAAGATTTGCTAACAATATTTTATATAAATTTGGGGATTTTAAACATACCTTAAATGTAGTCTGGTTTTTTAAAAACAGTGTTGCAGTTTTTATTTTCCATAGAGATTTTTGTAAGGTCTTTGTTTATCACTTAAGTTCACTAATTTTTCAAAGACTCAGGGTTCTATTTTTAAAAGTATTTTTCAGTGGTACAATGAATCTGTGTACTGTTTTTATCTGCCATTATTTTGGGACACATGAACTATAACATATTAAAGCTTTTATTTTCATTATCTATAATCTTATGTTTAATGCCTTCTCTGAATTTTAAAGATTGCTTTTTTTTTTTTTTCAGTGAAATGCTTTTTTTGGTTATGTGTTTTTAAATGTATTTTTATTAAAACCATTTTCACTTTTTTTTTCCCTAAATACTCCCAGCTTACCTTTCATGTTCTAACGTCCTGTCATTCCTTCCTCGGTTCTTTTAGCGTTTCCTTCTGTTATCCTTTAGGGAGAAAAATGGTGTCTTCAATTTGTTTTGAACAACAACAACAAAGATTATCTCATATTGATGCATTCTTTACCCTGACAAACCCAAGGCTGATCCAGGTAGAGCCATCTCTCCTGTGGAATCTCTCCGCTCAGTGCAGACAGCCAAGCAGTTCTGTTTGTAACAAGCCAAGTCTCTTCAGTGACCACCTGCACGTACCTTCTGTTTGTCCTGAGGTGAGAGAAGCAGGCTGCTCTCTTCCACGGCGCCAGAGTGAGAGTTCTGGGAGATGCAGGCCAGGAGGTGCCAACGTGCGTAGGCTCTATCACCGCTTTCTAGCGCTGGTTGATCCCTCTGTGGTCAGGGATGAGAATTTACAGGCTAATCTGATTTTCTGCCTCATCTTCTGTGAATTTTAGACTAGCCACCTAACATCTCCTGGGACTGAGTGATTTGGCTGTTTGAGACCTCTTCTAAACCCAACGTATTCTACGTAGGACTTTATTGCTGCAGTGAAACAAACACCATGACCAAAAGCAACTTGTGGACCAAAGGGCTGATTTGGCTTCCACATCACTGTTCGTCATCAAAGGAAGTCAGGACAGGAATTCAAGCATGGCGGGATCTTGGAGGCAGAAGCTGACAAAGAGACCATGTGCTCCCTTTGACTGGATCAAGGAAAGCATCTTTATTGCCTCATCCCCCAACATTGGTTGTGCGCATGTGCGGATTCCTCAGTTTGTAGCTGCATCGCCCTTATCTATGTCTGTGTCTTCACGAGGTGGTCTTCCGTTCATCCCCCCTCATCTTCTTACATCCAAAATTATGACTGTGCTTGGAAATTTTAAACCTTCCTTTTTTTTTTTTTTTTTTTTTTTTTTTTTTTTTTTTCATGATTTACCCTCTAGCTTCTGTATTTATCTTCTCCTTTGTTCCTTGGAAATATAAACTGCCTGAGGGACTGATAATTTCTCTTTGTTCACTGTTAGGTTGCTAAGGTCTAGAAGAACACCATGATGGGTGCTCAGTAGATTTGTTCAGAATGAATGAATGACTATGCCAGTAGTGTAAATGCATGTACATGATAGCAAAGCATTGGGTACCCCACGTTTTAGGAGGAGCAACACAGACATTAATTTGCTTACTTTGGAGCTGCCTGTCAGCTGCCATCTTCCTCCTATGATGGGGGTATCTTACTGAGCTCTATAGTGAACACAGATTAGTGGGTTAGTGGACAAGTTTTGCCCATCCTAGCAAATGCCCCTTTCTCTGAGAACACATTAAAATGGCTTTCCTTCTTGCTTAGCTTCTTTAGGTGTACAGATTTTAGTATGATTATCCTATATTATGTCTAATATCCACTTATAAGTGAGTATGTGCCATGTGTGTCTTTCTGCTTCTGGGATAACTCACTCAGGGTGATCTCTTCTAGTTTTCACCATTTGCCTGAAAATTTCATGATTTCCTTATTTTTAATATTGCTGAGTAGTGTTCCATTCTGTAAATGTATCACAATTTCTGTATCCATTTCTCTGTTGAGAGACATCTGGGTTGTTTCCAGATTCTGGCTATTATGAATAAAGCTGCTACAAACATGGTTGCGCAAATATCCTTGTTGTATACTTGAGAATCTTTTGGATATATGCCTAGGAGTGGTATAGCTGGATCTTGAGGTAACACTATTCCTAATTGTCTGAGAAAGTGCCAAATTGATTTCCAAAGTAGTTGTACAAGTTTACGTTCCCACCAGCAATTGAGGAGGGTTTCCCTTTCTCCACATCCTCTCCAGCATGTGTTGTCACTTGAGTGTAAGATGTTCAATCTTCATTCAGAAAGATAAATGGGATAGACATCAGAAGAAGGTAAAAATAAAGAACAAGAGAGGAGCCTACCACAGAGGGCCTCTGACAGACTTTACCCAGGAGGTAGAGTCTTATTAAAGACTTATTAAAAACTACCTTATTAAAGTGGATGCTGAGACTCATAGCCATACTTTGGGAAGAGTGCAGGGAATCTTATGAAAAAAGGGGGAGATAGAAAGACCTGGAAGGGTCTGGAGCTCTACAGGGAGAACAACAGAAGCAAAAAATCTGGGCCCAGGGGTCTTTTCTGAGACTGATACTCCAACCAAGGACCATTCATGGAGATAACCTGGACCCCCTGTGCAGAGGTAGCCTGCAGTAGCTCAGTCTCCAAATGGGCTCCTTAATAAGGGGAGCAGGGGCTGTCTCTGACAGGAACTCAGTGGCTGGCTCTTTGATCACCTCACCCTGAGGGGGGAGTAGCCTGACCAGGCCACAGAGGAAGACTATGAAAGACAGTCCTGATGAGACCTGATAGGCTAGGATCAGATAGAAGGGGAGGAAGTCCTCCATTGTCAGAGGTCTGGGGAAGGGGCATGGGAGGAGATGAGGGAGGGAGGGAGAGTGGGATTGGGAGGGAACGAGGGTGGGCCTACAGTTGGGATACAAAGTGAATAAACTGTAATAAATAAAAAAAAATTAAATTAAAAATGGCTTTCCATCATCAGAGAAGTTAGGTGCTGCCCCCACAAGAAAATTAAGTTCTCCCTCCCCAGATTCATGTCGTCATCTTTTGGGTTCAGAGACGACCCGAGGTAGCAGTGGATGGAGTTTGACACTGTTTGATGACTAAAGCAGAGAAATTGCTATTGGTTACATATCATTTACTTCAGGATATCTCAAGGGCAGGACGGAGGAGGGGAAAACAAGATCAATTAGATAAGCAGAGGGTGAATTACCATTTAATCAAGTACCTGCACAGTGAAGCACACAGTTCTTTCAGGAGACACCATTATCTTAATGGAGTTCTGCCAAACATCCTCGAGGAAGACAGAAAGGCCCATCTTCAGCACCGTGCTTCTCTTTGCTTGTTTGACCACAGGACCATCTGTTCCATTCAGTCCCCCAGGGAACTGATGTTCGCCCCTTTTGTTTCTCATAGAATTACAAAGAGAGGGAATCTGTCCAAATTATCTAATCAAATTATTCTTGCCCTGGCCAATATAAGTGCTTAAATATCCTCCACTTAATACTTCTTCCTCTAATGATGCTCACTTATCTAAAACTACCCCTTAATTGATAAGATGTATGAGCAAAAATACTATTCTGCAGAATGTTAAATAGACTCAAACCATTGAGAATGTTTTTATGCTAACCCTTGAATTTACTTAATCTCTGGTGAGCAGTCCGAGAGATAGCCTCTAGATCTTCACTACAACTAGCCTGAAATGGCAAAGGGAAACAGATTGAACTAGAAGTGGCAAGAAAAGAGAAAACATCTTGTCAGCCTTCAGTGATTCTGCAGCACAAACTGTACAATTTTGCATTTTTTAGTTTAAATTTTTTTTTATTTTAAATATTTTTTTATTTTTGTTTTGCCTGCATGTATGTATGTGTAACATGTGTGTATTTGATGCTCTTGGAGATCAAAGGAGAGCAGTGGGTCTCCTGGGACTGGAGTTACAGACTTTTTTGAGTCATCATGTGGATGCTGGGAATCGAACTCGGGTCCTCTGCAAGAGCAACAAGTGCTCTTAACCCCTGGGCTGTCTCTCTGGCCCCTGAACTGCTCGACTTTGAGAAAAGCAGAACCCCAGCACATTTAGATATAACGGTGCTCCATGTGGCCATGTTCTTTTAACAATGGGGCTAAGTGCTAAGCTGTACATTGTTAGGGTGACTATGGCGAGTTGTCATTATGTCATCATGGCACAGTGGCTTACCAAGGAAAGACTCCCACATCAGTAGGGAATTGCCAGAGCCTCATGGGGTCAGCACCATCTAAGTCAGTGGATCTCAACCTTCCTGATGCTGAGACTCTTTAATGCAGGGCTTCATGTTGTGGTGACCGCTGACCATAAAATTATTTCCTTGGCACTTCATAAATGTAACATTGCTACTATTATGAATTGTAATGTACATATCTGATGTGGAGCATATCTGATGTACGACCCCCGAAGGGGTGGTAACCGGTAGGTTGAGAACCACTGATGGAAGTTGTAGGTCCTTGATCGAAATGCCATCACGTAGCACACAACTGGGTTTCATTCATTTGGCTGGAAGGGTGCTGAAGACATTATTAATGAGAAGCATTAGACATTGACTAGTTGGAATAACAAGTCATATTAAGCACGTTTGAAGAGGTATAATTTAAATAATATACGAATTACCCTTTATTTTGGATAGCTGGATGAATTTCAACAGAAGCCACTTCTACTACCTCAAAGACATTGAAATTTCCATCACTCTAGTCTTTTTTTCAGATCAAACATTTCTTCTCACGTCCAGACTCTGGAAAACGACCAATAATTTTACCTCTTTGGATTGTCCCATTGACGAAATCTTATTTTAGGGAACCATTTAAGTTTGGCCTCTCCTCCTTATCAGTTGCAGTTAAATGTCACTCATGTGGTTGCACGTGTTAGTAATTTATCCATCTTCACCACAAGGAGTATTTCCTTTTATATCATACCAAAAATTGTTTATCCATCAGTTTATGGGCAGTGGGTTGGTTTTTCGGGCTTTTTTTTTTTTTAAGATTATGAATTAAGCTACTGGAAGAAGGTGCGTTTGTTATTTTTTGTATGCATGGGTTTTCATTCCTCCATCTTCTGCATGGGATTGCTGGGCTGGGTAGTTCAGAGAGGAGAAGTAGAGTGACGGCTGGCTGAGACAGGTGCTTTCACTGTGGTTAGAGTGGTGTTTTCTTAAGCTGTGGTCCCAGAGCAGTATCAGCCTCACATGAGAACTCATAAAAGAACAGTTACTAAACTTCATCCCAGACCTACTGAGTCAGGAACCCCGGGAGCTGAGGCCAGAAGATGGGTTTTGCCATGTTCCATAAGGAATTCTGCATCCTAGGATTTGAGAGCTATTAAGCTGTTTAGCTCTGGCCACAAACTTGCATTCTCCATTCAGAAAAACATGAGACTTCTCTACAAAGGTCAACTACCCACACATCTTAGAAGAGAATGCAGCACCACCTCTTGATTCACAAATGTCTGCTTTGGGGTTCCCATGCTTTTTCCACTAAACTTGCCTTTGTTAGCACCACTACCATCAAAATTCATGGTGTGATGAATTTTGATAAAAGGAGAAACTTGCCTGTTCTTATATATATTTTTAATGACACCCGGAGTCCTCTGAGAGCAGTATTCTGACCCTTCTGCCCTTGTGGTCTTATATGACAAAGTGGGACTCTACTAAGTTATATGGAAACTCCTAACATGTTGGAGGGTGAGTAGAGAGGGGAGGATAGGGCATCTACTACACAACCCTTGGTCTGTTGGCCATTATATGTCCTCCAAAAGTAGCCATAATTGTGAATTCTGCATTACTGTCAGTGTATGTGAGCTAGAAACCAGGAACATGGTTCGCAGATTCAATATAAAGGGGTGAACGTCTTCACAAATGATAAACTTTTCTTTTAATCTATATATATGCCGAAGCAGTGACATTAAGTTGACAGATGGCAGGGTTTACATATTTAGACAGAGTAAGAGGAAGAGGGGAAGGAAAAGATGAAAATATAAATGCTTCGTTTGGGTCAGGTTTTGTGCTGAAAATTTTTTACATGTATTATTATAAAGCTGCAGCTTTAAACACAGATGCTATAACTTTAGCTTAGTTGTAGTCTTAGGCTTAATCTAATTTAGTTGCATTTTCAAGCTGAATATTTTGCTTAGTTGTTAGTAATAAATAACTGTATGCTCTTAGTTTGTTCTCATCATTATTTCCCTTGTTATAGACTTATTGTCCTGACTCACCTGTCAGTGTCTAATGCATTAAAATCCTGACTTAATCTTTTCCCCTAAGGAGATAGATCTTAAAACTCAATATGTACCAGACATAGCTCCTAATCGTTCCCTAGCCAGGCATGGTGGTTCCTGGCTGCAACCTCAGTGCTAGATAAGTTCTCTGAGTTTTCTTTCTGACTCTGTGATAAAACATTGACCAAAAGCAACTTGAGGAGGAAAAGGCTTATTTTAGCTTACTAGTTATAGTTCTCATGTGGGAAGCTAAGGCAGGAACTGCCTAGGAACTTAAGGCAGGAACCCAGAAGCAGGAATTAATGCAGAGACCATGCGGGAATGCTGTTTACTGGCTAACTTGTTTTCTTATACCAGTCGGGACCACCTTCCCAAGATGGCACCACCACCAGTGTGCTGGGCCCTCCCCTCCACATCATTAAATTAAGGAAATGACCCACAGACATCCAAGCAATCTGATGAAGAAGATTCAACAAAAGAAGAGGGAAATCCTCAATTCTTTCCTCCTAGGTGTCAAGTTGACAAAACTCAATCAGCACAGAGTCAAAGGAAAGAGATTACATATGAGCTTGAGGTCAACCTGGAATAGAGAACCCCGGAACAACCTAGGTTATAGAAAGAGAGAAATGCAAAGAAACAAACAAAAATGGACATATAATTTTCAGAGTGAGCAATAATCATTGATTTTCTAAAAAAATCAACATCTAGCTATTAAACTCAACAAGGACAATTTTGGAGGTTGGCCTAGTGTTATGTATTCTAATGCTAAATACTGACCCCTAAGACCTCGTCGCTATCCAGAAGAGCACATTCTCACGTATTCCAAGTGATGTTGTGTAAACCCTGCTCCCCAGTTTAAAATTGGTTGGTTAATAACAGTAGCTGACAGCCTATAGCTTGGTAGAAGAGAAGTAGGCGGAACTTAGGTTCCCAGCCTTGGGGTCAGATAGGTACCACGAGGAAAGAGAGAAAACTGGAGAGAAGGAAATCACCATGGGGCACTCTGGAATATAAGCATGTGACCATGAGGGCTGGCTTGATGGAACAGAAGCAGCCCAGGCAAGGACAGGTATGGCAAGTAACTTGGTGTGTGTAACTAGAAAAAAAAAAAAAAAAAGCAAAACAGCTTATGCTCACTTATGATGCCTTAAAGCTTATATTAATCTAAAAGGTCTCTGTCTCTATTATTTGGAACTAGTTAGGGCAGAGAAGCCCTCTAGAGTCTAAAACCTTTCACGCAACACAACAAACCAGACTGGGGCCAAGCAAAGTTATGTTTTCATTGAAATTATGACAATCCGGCTCCTGTCAGTTTAAGAATTGTTCTCAGCTTCGCCAATCTACGTTGATTGCCTTGTCAATTAAATTATGGTTCAAATCACAGGATTCCACATGATTGTGTGTTTGTCACTTTTTCCTTTGTGTTAAATATAATGTCTTCAACCCATCTGTCAGTTTCCAATGCATTAAAATTATGACTTAACCTTTTTCAAAACAGATGTTTCTTAAAATGCAAAATGCCTCAAATGTGACTGAGTGTTTGAGTTCATAAAAGTGAAGAAACTTGGGGGATCCTAGACTTCAAGTGTCTCATAACTAAATACATAGGCATCTAAAAATCCCCCAGAAAGTTCTTGGGAAAAGATAAAGCAACTTTTGTAAGGAATGGAGTAGAGAGGTTCATCTTACCTGTGAATATTAGGAAATGGGTCTTAAGTCACATTTGAGCAGAGCTGTAAAAACGATGTAACACTCTCCCCGCTCCCCAAATCCTTTAGCTGCTATTTACTAAACCTTTACCAGGCACTGTGATATAGACCATTAATATATGTTCCATTATTTGGCCCCTGTGAACACTCTATTCATTTCACAGCTAGCACAAAGTCACAGACTAGAACAACTGTGAAATACCATACGGTCAGTTAATAATGGAAAGCAACCAGCCAGCTCTGGTTCTAAAGCTCTTGTTCTTAGTCTCTGTAGAACTGGCATGGTGGCTCATGCCTATAATCTCAGCATTAGGGAAGCTGAGGAAAGAGGTAACTGAGTTTGAGGCTAACCTGACAACCTGGACCACAGAGTGGAGCCCTAACTCAGACAGGGGTGAAACAAACAAACAAACATATGACAAAAAGGTATCATAAATAAACATGTCAGAAGAACCTTCCCCATAGCAGGGAAAGACTAAGATAAATGCAGCTACTTGGAAAGACATTTACAAAATGGTGAGTTCTCGCAAGTTTCAGTGGAGCGGAGTGTTACAATGCATGGCTGCAGAGCTGAAATGACTGCATAGGGTCTGGGTGGCAAAAGTGTTGCACGACATGGTAAAAAGCATGTAGGGCAGTGGTTTTCAATCTCCCTAACGCTGTGACCCTTTAATACAGTGTCTCATGTTATGGTGACCCTCAACCATAATGTCTTTGTGGTTACCTCATAACTGTAATTTTGCTACTGTTATGAATTGTAATACAAATATCTGATATTTCTACTGGTCTCAGGGGACCCCCTGTGAAAGGATCTCTTGACCCAAGGGGGTCAAGACCCACAGGCTGAGAACCACTGCCCTAGTGCAAATTAGAACAGCAGAGCATTGAGAAGTTGGAAGCTTTGGGATGCAAAACTAGTTAGTGATCAAATGGAAAGAAAGGAAAAGTTTCTGATGACCTAACCTACTTAAAACCAGCAACTAGGTTAAGAGCAGGAGGAACTGATGTGTGTATTTTGACTATATCAAGTTTTCTGTGCCTGTGGGACATACCCAGTTAGAGCAGCCTGGTGGGAATAGGATCTGAGAAACACAACAACAGCCCACAGCCTGTCAGTCCTCCTCAGGTTAACAGACACGCCCCCAGTCCGGAGCAACTTTGTTGTGAGAAGTTGGAATAATGGAATGTTTTGAACTCTGTTCTTTTATGCAGCCTGCTGAGAAAAGTCCTTGGCTAGTACAGTGATGTGAGGGTGCCCTTGGGGATAAAACTCCAGAGGCTACTGCTTCGGTAGGTAGACACCAGTAAAAATACAAAGAATTTAGAAATGTTGATTAAATTAGCCACTTGGTAATATTGCTTACGCCATCTCTTTACCTAGCAGAACCCCCTTTTGAAAAGAACAGTTCAAAGACTCATTTGAAGAACTGTAAGTTCTTATTGTGTGGCCCAAGTTCCCGCCATTTTGCTATTATGCCATTTTTTTTTTCTGCTTCCATATGCTGGTGTGGCTTCTCTCTCGCCCCACCTGTCCTCTCTTACTGCTCAAATATCCATTTTGAAGAGCATTTCCTCTTAAGTAGCTACACACTCTACGGTTGGCCCTCACATCTTGCTGATTGGCAGATAACTTGTTTAGAGTATTGGAAACAACTAAAAGTGACATTCGTGTATTCAAAAACAACTTGGTTGGGAAATAAATCTTGGGCTGGGGAAAAATGACTCTCTCTTGGCTAGGCAATAGCATTGTAATTTATCATTTATTGAGGAAGAAGAATGCATTTGGAGAATTGCATCAGACGAAAACTGATTACAGATATTAAGCAACGTCTCAGTGAGCCATTATTCTCCGTGTATGTGACAACTGAATGCCTCTGGAAGATGGCCACTGATGACTCACTGAGTGCGTGGCCACACTGCAGTAATTGCTAGCATCATAAACAATGGTGTATGATGGGAGAAAATAGATTAAAGACAATGGAGTGTTTCATGCTGTCTCTCCTAGAAAGGAGAAACAGCGGCATTATTTCACTGTGACTTTAACTATTGATTTGGGGTTCTGTTTGTGTATAGTTCCTAATGGTTATGGTAGCTCAAGAGATGTCTTTGTGGCTTATTCATTTCAAAGGCCACTGTAAATGATGGCTTATACTGTTCCAATGATTGCTTCTGAAATAAAGTGAAGGCTTTCCCAGTGCAGTGTTAAGACAAGACCCAGAAAGCTGAACAGGTAGCAAGAACTCCAAATCTGGGTAAAAAGGACAACAGGAACCAGGGGCTGTGAACATCAGTGAGTCTGACAGCTCCCCAGGGGCCTCCTCGGGCTCTCACTCACAGCCCTGATTGACGCTTGTCGTTTTCTATCTATGTGATATTTATCTCAGAGCATGTTTTAGTTGTTATACTAGGGTATACATATTTTGACAGAGATTATATCGTATAAGTTTTTGTTATCTTTCTAGAATGTATCAGTTGAGTGTTGTATGGTGAATAAAAACATTTTTTTTATGTTTTTTGTAGCTCATCTCCATTTTTCTCAGTTCTCTCTCTTATATCAGTGTCTTGAGATATGTATGTGTGTGTATGGTCCTTAGAACTGGCATGTGTGTGCATTTGCATTTCCTTCTAACAGCCTTTGATTTTTACTTATAAATGCATACTGGTATTTAGTAACGTGTATGTGTCATTTGTAAAAACATTTAATTTTGAGGAAAAAGTTTACCTTTTGGAGAAAACCTTTTAATGTCAAGCCTCTGTCACCTACACTGTTTGGAAGTAATTGGGACTACACAGTTTCTTCTGGGGTAGCTAATTAAGTGTGAATATTTACAAAGATAAAATAGCTTGCCAAGGTAAGAATATAAAGGAGCACAAATGTCATATTAGTGCCTTCTATTTTACACACACACAAAGAGAGAGAGACAGAGACAGAGATGCTGCAAACAGCAGTGCTATCCTTTGAAGGAAACTGAAATAGCTAGAGAACTTTATGAACATTCTTGAGAATCTTCTTTCTAGACACCCCACCCACTCATGTTCACTATACATTTCTTGTATTCTTTTGCCTTCTCTGTATGAAACCTTCTGTGTTATTAAATAATGCTAATTGTTAATACAGTGACGTGTTTTTATTTGTGTTGGGGGGCAGGGGAATAGTGGACACGTGTCACAATGCATGTGTGGAGGAAAGAAGACAACTTTGAGGAGTAGGTTTTCAGCTTCCACCTTGCTGAGGTCATGAGGTCAGATCTCTTCTTTTCCTCATTCTGAATACTCCAGGCTAGCAGGCAAGTCTCCTGTATCCACTTCCATTTTTGTTATTCTAAAGTCTGTAGGTGTACTGGAATTATAGATGCTACCACATCCTGCTTTTTTAGGGGGAGGCAGTCAAACTCAGGATCAGAGCAAGTGTGTTTTTTTTTAACCATCTGAGCCATACTGTATACCCAACAGTGATTTTTAAAGTCATAACTAGCCAAGTAGAATTTTCTCTCTGCTCAGCTGTCAGGAACCCAGGCTCCAATCTGGGTATGTTTGCATGTGGTCAAAGGGGCTCACTGCCTTCCCAGTATCCCAGTGAGGAGGAAGGAAGGAAGGCAGGCAAGAGAGCCCTCCTTTTACTCAGAGGAAAGCATTGAACCTTAGAAAACATTGCCTGGCTCCTTAGCATCCTAAGAGGATTGACTTTCAGGAAACTGGCAAAAAAAAAGCACATACTCTGGAAATAACAGTTGTCATAAGCAATAGGGAGTCCTCTGAGCCAGGCCCAGATGTCTCATGGTTTTTGCCAGCATGTAGTGTTCTGGAAAAGATAAATTATAGTATAAGATCTCAGAGCCTTCACTCTTCTCAGTGCATGCTTTTAAAGAAAAACAAACAAACAAGCAAATTATTAGATAATAAGATCAGAACAGTTACACTATAACATTTTTTTGGACAAATCAAAAGATAATATTTAAAAGCACGTGTGTATTTGTGTGTGAATATTTTGTGAGTGTTTTGTTTATGTGTTTGTATATGTATGTGTGAGTGTGTATGTATGTGTGAATGTGAATGTTAGTGTGTGTTTGTGTGTGTGTGTGTGTGTGTGGACACTGTCCCTATAAAAAAGGAAAAGCAGATAATAAGTGAAGTAAGTGCTCAGAGCAAGAAGGTACATTTGAGAAATAACAAAACCAAATGCAGAAAAATAGAAATTAAAATTTTAAATAAGCAGAAAATATTCTACAAGAATGTATGGGTGAAGATGAGGAAGAGGGACGCAGTCTCTGGGAAAATTAGAATGATGGTGAATTTCTGGTTAAGTAATAAAAAAAGAAATCAAAAATGTCACAAATACAGCTATTGAGAAAATAACATGAGGACACCAGCAACCTGGTAAGCTAGCTAAAAAAACAAACAAACCAAAATGCTAAAAAAAAAAAAAAAAAAAAAAAAAAAAAAAAAAAAAAAAAAAAAAA
>NW_026591086.1:15087850-15098360 GCF_907164565.1 Psammomys obesus | reverse complement strand
AAAAAAAAAAAAAAAAAAAAAAAAAAAAAAAAAAAAAAAAAAAAAAAAGGAGACACAGCTGAGGTAAGTGGGAGCAATAGCCAGTGCTGTTTAGATCATAGAGTGTTTCTTTCTGCCGAGAAGCTCTTACTTCATGTCTCACTTCCCAGCCAATATCATTAGATTAAAATGTAATTATATGAAAATGGCTAAAGTTGAGAAGTGTGTAGAATCAATTCTCCAGAAAGGTTCATGAACATGAAGCATGGGTCCATAATAAAAGCTTATTCCGGTGTCTGGAAAAACCCCAAGCCACTCTCCAAGGCTGTCTTCATGGGCACCTCCTTCAAGCTGTTTCCTTTGATCCTTTTCTACCGCAAACGGCCTTTCCCTCCTGTGAACACACACGGGATTTGTGCATTCCTTTGAGTCGTAAGTTGCATGTTCATCTTCATGTTTCTAGCAAGCCTTATTATAAAAATGGGCTGTCTTATTCGGCTAAGTAATTCTGCTAATAGCATGCAGACTGTTAATGATTGATGGCAGGCCAAATGGCACTTGATAGGTAGGAAACCAACTCACTAAAATTAATCAGAGCTACATCTATTCCAAGGGTTTCAGTAATCTTGGAATAAGATAGTCATGTGAGAAGAGCAGACTCTAAAATATGGTTTATTATACTCTATACAAAGAAAGCCAAAAGTTATATCAAATGCTCTCTGGCCTTAAGCCTATATAGCACTTACAGTCATGAACACATATCAGCTTAGAGAGCTGCGCTTTCTATAAACAATCAAGAAAGGTTTATTATCCTTCCCTCCCCACCCCCCAATGCATTTGGAATGAATACCAAAGCCACACCCTTCTTAGACAAAGAAAACATGGGGATTTTATCTGAGGAGCCTGTACATATCCATTTTGGGGATCACATTTGTGAGCATGCCCATTTAAAGAATATGTTCTTGAGCATGTCCAGATTACAGACATAACCCAAGAAGGGAACACAGTAGATATATTTTTGGTTCTACTTCCGGTAAGGAGCACATGATTGAAAAGTTAAAATGGCAGAAGGGGGGCGCCTTCGGGTCTTCAGTTTGTACCATAAAAACTTACCTACAGCAAAGGAAAGAACATGTGGATGTTCATTAACACGGGCGTTAACCAAAGATGTCCAACCCAGTTATTGTCCCAGAGACGTTTCACTCTATTCATTCAGCAGAGATTTAATAGCATAATTCTCCTTGAAATACTTACAGATGGAGGGTGTGTTTTAGGGGGTGGGGAGGATGGAAGTACACAGCATAGTCCAAATTAGAGAGTGAAATCCTTTTGTTGCTAACATGCGACAGATCTTAGTATCATCAGGGGAATGGTGACACTACAGCCTGAAGACCTTTCATAATCATTTTACTGTAACTTTGTCTTCTCTTTGAGATAGGGTTTTGACATATTAATCTAGACTACCTAGGGAGTCACTGTGTGGCCCAGGCTGGCCTTGAACTTCTGATCTGCCTGACTCAACCTTTTAGTGGCTGAGATGTGTGGCACCACTCCTAGATGCCTAACTTATTGTGAGGAACATCTAGTCGTCATGGAAACCATGAATGGTAACAGTAAAATTGACATTGCTAATTTCAGTAACCTACAACACATAGAGTTAACAGCCTGTCCCTCTCACATTCCAGCCAAAACACAGAGAAGCAGATAAGACAAATTAAAGCACCAGCAAAATGGATGTTTAGTGTTGTATCTTGTAAGACAATTGTGTTAGAAGTATTTCTAAGCTTCTGGCTAAGACACAAAATGGAGTCAACGTTCAAAGGACTAAAGATACATATGTAAACAGACTAACCAAGAATGAGCAGCAAAGAGAGACAGTTACTTCTTATTTCTGCTTACTATTTGGATTTTTTTTTTTTTTTGAGTGAGTGAGTTTGGGTGTCATGTCATAGGAACGGGCATTAGAAGGTTTTTGTGACTCTTTTGAGTTGTGCCCCTTACTCTGATAGGGCAAATCTAGCAAATCCAAATTACAATGTAATCAGATTAAATAAAGCCCTGCACAAAATGAGTTAGGCTCATCCTAAGGGGATGTGGCTCTCTGGGTTTTTAAAGATACCCAATTCCATGAAGTTTTAGGTTTTCTTTCCTGCCGTCAACCTTACCTGCATCATATATTGATTATGGTTTATTTCTAGTTCAGCCTCTGCCTTGTGATCTACTTTAGAGACAGCTCCTGCTGGGATGGACCTTCTAAATAGCATTTTACGTGGCTGGGTTTAACTTTCCCTCCAGAGGCAGCTCTGATGTGGGTCAGAGCAACAGGCAGAGCTTTAAAGCCATTGTCATGAGCCTTTGGATAGTTTGCCCAAGGTGCCCTTTGATTTATGGTTGGCTTCGAAGTTTTGCAGAGTGGTTAGGAGTCCTTTTCTGCTTGTAACTTCCCTCATACTCTTGGTGTAGAAAATCCTGCCCAGAATGTTTGGAATAAATGTAGGCCTACTGTCACTTTGGATGGATTGGAGTAAACTGGGTCTGGAAATCATTTATTGTAGAAGTCTCTTTATAATGTTTCCAGCTTCTTCTGTTCTGTACAGGAAGCCTTACAGCCACTTGGGGAAAGTTTCCACAACATCTCAGGAAGATTTAGGTCTTCCTGAGTTGTGAGCACGGTGATACAAACCATCTGTCAGTTCTTCACAGAGCCCCTTTTGGAGAGGGTCAGCACATCCCATCATGGGACTGACTGCCTGTACCTGCTGTCATCTATGTTTAAGTCATGAATCCGATTTTCCTTAAAAACTCCACCCCAATATCTCTTCTCAGAAAACTTCTTTCCCTACATCAGCGTGAGTTGTTCTGCCATACGCTCCTAGAACAACCTAACTTCTTACAACATTGTGCTGTAATTCTATTACAATGTACCTCCGTGTCTATGCCACTAGACTCTACACTCCTAGGAACCCCAGTGTTATCATTAATGTTGTGTTTACGGCACCCAGCACTGTACCAGGAACAAACTAGCCATACACAAAAGGTTTCTTGAATTATGGAATGAATGGATTTGAGAATCTGCTGTACTGAGAAGTTCCGAATTTATTCTTCATGATAGTATGCTTGCAGAAACCTTTCTTTTAAATTGCCCCCTTTATCGCTAGTTATGTAGCTTGTAGGTAGAGTGTTTGTCTAGCCTGAAGCATCTGAGTTCAAACCTTATTGTTCTTTGTTTGTCTCTAATACTGTTACTTGTATCGCTCCTCTGACTCCGCCATTTATGCTTCTAACCCGGTTGAGGCTTCTTCCTCATTCTGCAGATTTTATGTTTTGCTCTTGTGATAGGAGGAGCGTGTGATGCTTTCCATTACTCTAATCCTGTGCAATGCAATGTTCGAAACTTTGCCCCCTGGCTACCATGTCCTAGAGTCCTTAACAACTCAACACAGCCATCATAGATGCAAAAGGTTAGTGCATTAGCTTCCCGCGCCTACTGTAAAAAATGGCCACACACTAAGTGACTTAAATTGTGTGGCTGTGTGGATGAGAATGGCCCCACAAGCTCATAAATTTGAATGCTTAGCCACCAAAGGAGAGTGGGACTATTTGGGAAGAATTAGGAGGTGTGGCCTTACTGGAGTCCTTGTGGTTTTATTGATGAAGGTATGCCACTGAGCATGAGCTTTGAAGGTTCAAAAGGTCAAGGCAAGCCCAGTCTCTCTTTCTTTCTCTCACTCCCTCTCTCCCCACTTTTTCTCTTTCTCCTTTTCTCTGCCTGCTACCTATGGATTAGAATGTAAAGTTCTCAGCTACTGCTCTAGTGCCATGCTTGTCTGCCTCCTGCCACGATGCTCAAGGTCTAACCTTCTGAAACCATAAGCAAGCTTCCAATTAAAATGCTTCCTCTCATAAGTTGCCTTGGCAATGATTTCTCCTCACAGAGCTAGAACAGGAAATAGGACAAATAGCACTACATTTGCATTCTCTCAGTTCTGGTACAAATCCAACATCAAGGTAGCAATAGTCACACACATTCTCCAGAGAGTCTCGTGTCTTTCAACTTCTAGTCTTGGAATTTGGCTAGGACCTCAGCCCCTTCCATAGCTGACACAATCTTCATATTGCTCTCTATGGTTGTTCCTGTGTTCTTCCTCACAGGGGCTAAGCATGATGGCATGAAACTATAATCGTAACACTTGAAGGCTGAGGAGGGAAGACCATGAGATCAGAGCCTAACATGCTAGGCTACATTTGCAACAAGACTTTGTCTCAAAGAAAGTGGGGGAGGCGTAGGAGGAGACAAAAGAGGTAGGGAAAATGAAGTAGTGTTTGCCATTCACCTACCTGCATAACCAAAAGAGGCCTCATGTTAAAATCCTTAGTTACATTGACAAAGATGCCGCAAAATGCAAGGAAATGCAACGTTCCAAATATATTAAGTTTGAGGGAAGGGGATGTGGACATACTTTTGGGGGAACCCTCCAGCTAACTCCAGTCAGCCAATTTCAAGTAGCATTGTCTATCATCCCGGCAAAGCGACAGTGCTCAAGAGCACACAATATTGAAACATCTTTCTCTAAACCCATGATTTAAATACTACTTTATTTGACTTGCATCTCCTAAGTATTTCAGCACCTTCTAAAAAGTTATGCAGTGAGAAAGTGTGCAATGAAAGCAATAATTAAATAATAAAATTGAAATAATAATAATGTTATTAATTACTATTATTGGTTTTCAGCGACACAGTCTCATTTGTAGACAAGGTTTGGACTTGAGCTCGCTATTACAGGTCAGTCTGGATCAAGAACTTGGATTCCTGGGCTCCCTTTCCCACGTTACAGACCTGGGCCATCATGCTAGGCTCAATGTAATTGCTTCTTAAAGTATTGACTGAAGGGTCTGCAGAGACATAGAGATAAGATCTCCCTGTGCTAAGTCAGTGTATTAGCTCTGAGGACTGGGAAATATCCACTCTGGGTGTTGTCACTAGGAATGCAGAATTTTCTTCACTTTTGTTTTTTATGAGAAAACCCATATGGTGGACATGATGTTTTACTTCCTGTGAGGAGACAATAGCTCTTGTTAGGGACAATTTTTTTATTTATTTTTAATTCAATAAAGAAACCGTGACTACAAACTTTCATGAGGCAGGTCAAATATTTTGTTTCAAAGTCCACATTAAAGGCCAATTAGGAAAGCAGTGTCATAGGCAATCTGTGATCAACAAATACAACAGAAAGAGTAAAGATGCTGTGTGGTGTGACTTTTTTTTTTAAGAAATGTACACTTTTCTTTCCTTTTTCTTTAAATTAAAAGATGCAGGTAGGGAAACATTTGAAGTAATGAAACACTATACAACCCAATGTAGTACATGCATTAGAGTTTATATTATAGGGATTGAAGTATAAACCCAATAATGTATATCGTTAGATGCCAATTTTTACTAATAAAATATGGAAACTCATAACCTTGGTGGAAGAGAGTAGAAGCACAAATGAATGGATCTTTGTTGGCGATGAATTCAAGCCTTGGGCTCAACAGTTCTTTTACAAGCATTGTGGTCCTGCTTTGTAGGAGTGCTGAACCACCATGGTGGGTTAGTGGCAATCTGAGTAATTGCTGTAATGGATATTTTAGTAAATCAAAAACATAATCACCTTGGTTTCCCTTTGCATAGACTACATGTTCTTTTATTATAGGGAGTCGCCGCCTGCTGTTTCTTTTCTCCCTCACGGATTAGATTATATTTGGGTAAAACGTCAGATATGTGCAAGATTGAGAATTATCACTCTGGTGGCTTGGCCATACGAAAATGCTATTTTTCTAAATGTTTGTCATAGAACTTAGGATAGAAAAAGGACTTCCCAGAAGGTAGCCTAACCCTTGGGTCTCACTGGTCTCTTCTGAGGTTTTCAGTCTCATGCCAGCCTCTGCTGTGTGATTTTATAAAGCCCTTCCTGTTTATCCTGTATGTACCTAACACCTGGCTTTAGCAGACCAGACCAGGCATAGATCTTCGCCATCTGTGGTCTGGATGAACTTTCTGGGTACCTAGCACAAGAGCTCTGTGCAAGGGCCTGCGCGTGCATAACTGCTGGGTTTCTGTAAGGTCCCTCCACCTCCCAGGGAACTTTGAATCGAAGGCCTAGAAAGCAAGCAGAGCTCAAAGGGATGCAGGCATAGAGACAGGTATGGAGTCAGTCTGGCACAGAGACTGTGGCCATGAGCAAACAGGAAATTTTGAAAGCCAGCAAAATGCGAGAGGAAAGGGGAAGGGGTAGCGACGGTAGGCGTCAAAGTAGCAAGAAGGAGCAGCTGAAAGAAAAGCTGATGAAGGAGCTAAAATGTAAACGTTCTGTTCCTGCTCTCAAGCTATTATTAAACCATCAGAGAAGGTGTTGCATGCTGCATGCAGTGAATGGTGTCCCGGTTCTTCATGTGTTCCAGCCCTGCGCTCTTTTTAGACAGAATTCAGAGTTCTCCCTTTTGGAAGAACTTCGTACTTCCCCTTGGAATCCAAAGCTTGAGTTTTCTTCAAGTGTCGTATGCCAGGCAAAGTGTTTTTATGTCTCTTATAAGGATAAAGGACCTTTGGAAGGTTTTACAAGTACTGAAAGCCAGAAAGCCTGCTTTCATCTGGGCATGGAGCTGAACTATCCAGAATGTAATTAGATTGTGGTCTAGGGACCTTTTAGATAAACACTAGTGTCATTTTGGAAGTTAAAGCAATGAGAAAAGGTTCCTCAACAACCTCATTTTGTGTCTCAAGATCTTTCCATCCCAGGTGATAAACTTTACATTGCTTTTGTCCCTAGAATCAGTCAAGGACAGTTTGTACATGACAACCAGACCTGCTGTCTTACGACCTGTGTTTCTGACTGCCTTAGTTGATGGCGGTAAGGAAATGGGCGTACTGATTTAACAGTATGCCAGGTAAGGCTTTGGCTTCTTTCCTTCCATGCCCTGACTCCTGTGTTTCTGTTATTTAAACAATGCAGTGTCACAGTTTGCATTTCCCTTCATGCACCAGAGTCTTTGAGTCATACTCAGTTTAAAAAAACAGTGCCTCATTGTCTTGCTTAGTTGAGTTCCTCTTAGCAGTTGAAGGAAATTATTTGCATTTATTAACTACATTAGAAACAAATTTCATACTTCAGTGGCAATAAATGGTTCATCTATTCCTACTGGGACAAAGTATCTTCTCTATTAGGAAGAA
The DNA here is from genome assembly GCF_907164565.1 of Psammomys obesus. Classification (NCBI taxonomy): domain Eukaryota; kingdom Metazoa; phylum Chordata; class Mammalia; order Rodentia; family Muridae; genus Psammomys; species Psammomys obesus. The sequence goes on along the minus strand of NW_026591086.1, from coordinate 15,091,171 downwards.
TTCCATTGCTCATGTGCCTCATTACATTTTGGGAGTGTGACATCTACTCTATATTGTTTTTCAAGGTGAGCACAAAGCTAGGATGAACTGGTCCACAGAAGTGATCATAAAAACCGAGGGCAGCAATTTCTGTTAATAACTTATAGTCCTTATTTATGGGACTGGAGAGATGTCTCAGCAGTTAAGAGCACTGAGTGCTCTTCCAGAGGACTTGGGTTCAAATACCAGCACCCACATGACAGCTCAAAACGGTAACTCCAAGATCTGACATCCTCACATAGACATACATACAGGCAAAACACCAATGTGCATAAAATATAAATAAATAAGTTTAAAATCACTTATTCATAATTTATTCAGTTTTAATGACAATTTTTAGTAAGTGGAATTGTTCAGAAAAGAGCATACAAAATTTGAAATGAGAAGACAGAGGCTGAGCTCCCAACTCTTCTATTTCCTAGAAATGAGGCCTTATGTAGTATCTGAATGGCTCCATCTCTTCCTCTTGTAGAAAGCTGTTGATTCTGGCCTCTTTCCCAGGCAGGCTGCTTGAATCGCAAAGGGAAGACAGTGCAAGATGCCCTGCAAATGGAAGTCTTCTCTCCGAACAAAGGATTAGCATGGTGAACTCTGTGACAAGAAGGCTTTCTTTGTTCTTTGTTTCTAATAATAGAAGACGGTAGCATTGTGTTGAGAATGAAACAGTCAAAATGCCCAAGAAACAAAATGGCCCACCTAGCTCTTTTATAACTTCACATTTACATCAGCATTTGTGTGTGTGTGTTTGTGTGTGTGTGTGTGTGTGTGTGTCTGTGTTTGTGAAGTTTCCAAATTGAATTTGGGGAGATTGTTAAGCTTTGTTCATTATCATAGTCTCTAAAGCATTAACAGAAAAGAGTCAAATATTTATTAAGTCAAACATATTATTAAAAAATGAAATAATAACAATTTAATTTGTCTTGAAGACAGAGAGAAGGTGATGAATGAGAATCATTTTCTGATTTTTGCTCATTTACAGACTTACATTCACATATTTTTACATATTGAAAGAAATAATTATAGTAATCAGAATTTGACTTTTATAAGCTATAAATTAGGAAAGTTGTCTAGGCATCAATATAATTTTATCTAATGAGTATCTTCAATCCACCAATTAAATAGCATATAGATAATGATCCAGATCCATGCTTTCCTGTATTTAATTAATTTTGATGTTCAGGAATTGATAATGTAGTCTACACAGATCTGAGTGGGTTATGCATAAAAAGCCACAGGAAAGGATGGCTTTAGAAGATTATCTTTGAGAGGTAAAAGATGAATTAAACAGCATATTTTATTTTACCTTTATTCTTCACAATCCTTTAATGTCTTGGGAGTTTGAGGCTCTTAAGATGCACAGAGAGGCAAGATTGCCAACTTAACAGAAGCTTCCACAGAGGAATCCAGAGTTCAGAGCAATGAAGTTAGCATCTTTTTTCTCTACTTGGGGCATAAGAGGTTTAACCTCCCACCAGAAGAGTTTCACATTTGTATCCCATTTCCACCTATAGAGTTGTCCCCCATACTACTTCATAACCCTCTGTCTTAGTCAGTGTTCTGTTGCTGCGAAGAGACACCATGACCAACGCAACTCTTAGAAAGAAAAGCACTTAATTGGGGCTGGCTTACTGTTTCAGAGTTTTATTCCTTTGTTACCATGGCAGGATGAATGATGGCATGCAGGCAGACATGGTGCTAGAGAAGGAGCTGAGTGTTCTACATATGGATCCACAGACAGCAGAAAAAAACTATGGGCTTGGCATGGGCTTTTAGAACCTCAAAGCTCACCCCCAGTGACACACTTTCTCCCACAAGGCCACACCTCTTAATCTTTTCAAATAGTTCCACTCTCTGGTGACTAAGCATTGAAATCTATGAGACCATGGGAGCCACTCCTATTCAAACCCCCACAAACTTATTTGAAATATAAAATGTCTATTTTAAAGCTTATTTTGGGGGAGGGAGGCTGGTTTAGTTGGTAAGGCGCTAAGCAAACCTGAAGACCTGAGTTTGGATCCCAGCACTCATGTGAATTTCTAGTGGGTGTGGCGGCCCTCATTGATTATCTCAAGCCACAGGAGGCAGACACAGGGGCAAGCTGACTAGACAGACCAGCTGATTGAGTGCTAGGTTCAAGTGAAAGATCCTGCTCAGATATACAAAGTAAAGAGCCATTGAGGAAGATACCTGAAGCCACTCTATTTTCCACATACAATTGCACGCTTGTGCACTGTCAAACATACATGCACACACAAACAAACCAAAAATTAAAAGAAATAAAGCTCATTTTCAATGTTCCCATATCTCCAGTAGAGAAAAATTAAAGCGTGCATTCATGATATGTATTTTCTCCTATACGTTTAAGTTTGATTACTTCTGGATACAAGCACAAACATCTCTTTCTTAGCATGGTATGTGAATGGTGTATGTGTTTGTAGGTGGAGGGGGGGGATCTTTGCACCAAGAGTGGAGACTGATTTCATAGAGTTTGAGACACCTGAGCTACATTTACCATCTTTCCACTACCAAGAAGGCAGCCTCAGACTTTTTAGGTGATTCCTGGAGTCCCTTTCAACTTTCAGTTCCAAAGAGGCTAAACATTCCCCACTTCTAGTCTTTGCTTTATTTATCTCTTGCTAATGTAGGTTTGAATGAATTCCTTGATTTCTCTCCAGCTTGTCTTTTTCTTCTTTGAAAACACCAATGTGAGTAGATGGTTTTCTCTAACAGAAAAAAAAAAAAAAAAAAAAAAAAAGGTCAAATGCTTAGACACTGGCAAAAGAGACAGGAAGGTGCGCCCTTGCCAAAATATCTCAGTCCTAGCTATGGTGGCCAGTGCCAGCGGATCTTCAGAGGACTACCGAGTTCTGTAGAGGCTGCATCCTCCTGGGTGTCCACTAACCAGGCTAGTCTAGTGATCTGTAGAGGCAGAGGGAAGTGACAGAAATCCAAGAGTCTAGAACATGAATTTCATCTGCTGAGTATGTACAGTATTTCTTACCTGTGGAAAGATCACTCCAAAGATTATATTTTATTATCTGGTAAGATAGCTAACAAATTTCAACAACTTTCGTTGTCTGATCTTCAAATTTCTCAAATTCACTAACAAAAACTTACTGGTTTCCCTGTAGAAAAAGAGTTCAATTTGTACAGGACTAGTGATTTTTTAAAAAATCATTTTACAAATTTTCCTTGAGCAGTAATTTAATGAAAGGTGTGTGCACGTATTGTTAAATGTGTGTGTGTGTGTGTGTGTGTGTGTGTGTGTGTGTGTGTGTGTGT
>NW_026591086.1:15019732-15087840 GCF_907164565.1 Psammomys obesus | reverse complement strand
TGTGTGTGTGTGTGTGTGTGTGTGTGTGTGTGTGTGTGTGTGTGTGTAGGAAAGACTGAAAGCAGAATGACTGCATACTTCCTGGCTCATTTGTTAACATTTACCACCACAAATAATCAGCTATCCCCACTGGGCTTTAGCTGTATCCACATTAAATCAGTATATTGTGTCTAATTTGGAAAGTTCATCATAGCCGAGGTGGATTGCTTTACTGCATCAGAGGGTTCAAGAGGGATCACAGAAGATAGCATTTAATGTAATTATAGAATAATGATTACCGCATGTGAAAACCACTCTGAGCATCCTGAGCATAAAGAAGCTAGAACAAAACCTGTCTTCACACTAGATGGAGGTTATAAAATGGCTAATTGGTTTAATTGTCGTTTCCTCCCACTCAAGGTGTTCGTTCGGTCCTTGAACCTTTCTCTTGCCTGGATGAGGAGTGTGTTCGGCAGAGTCCTCTCATTTGGGGGGGGAAGTTGGCTGAGAGAGACTGACACAAAATGGCTGGTATTATCTGAACTTGAGCAATCAGAGAGAACAGTAGCTCCAGTGTGGAAATTTTGCTGCTCATATCAAATAATGTAATTCCAATTGGGTGATAATCTTTCATGAATTGCATATAGATTTAACCTCTGTTTCTGCTGTACACTCAAGAAACGGAGATGAGACAATTACCGCTTCTAATTTGGAATCAAAGTCGTAGCAATCCTAGACTGAGAATGGCATCCTGGGTCCTTCTCCCCACCCCACCCCTTTTAAAGACATGGCTTTACTAGGCAGCTCAGGCTGGTATTTAAATTCCCACCGTTCCTGCTTTCACCTCCAGAGTGAGAAAACTCACATTACGGGCATGGATTATCACTCGTGTCTGTGAGCCTGGCTTAATTTGTCCAGTCTTCATTCACCTTAAAATATGTTAATAGTCTGCTTATCCCACCTGATCTTTACTTCTATTTGTCCGTGTTACCAGGGGTAGCTGTGAATTACAAATTAATCTCCCAAACCACTGCTCACTCTCAGCTAATAGGGTTTTCATTCGTAGACTGAGTATTTAGAACTCTTACTTAAAAGGAAAGCTCATAAGGTAATTTTTGACATGGAAGGGTGAGAGTGAGTAGGTAGCCAAACTCTGAATCATTGTGCGTGGATTATGATAGGCCATGTAACCTCTACAGTACAAAACCCCACATAAATGGATCCATGAAATCAAATTTAAGACACAGATAATTGTCTTTCACATCCTGTTTTGAAGTCCTAGAATGTGACAGTAGGAAAGAGGGTAGGTCTTCCTCTTGCTTGATTACTGAGAACTTGGGGATTTTTGATTATTAAAAGGATCTGTGATCATAAGTGGGCCCTGGGAAGACAGAATGGGAGTCTGCGGCGAATTCAGGACCATCATGAAACAGCTCATTCCCTAGAGCTGTACAGCGCTAACCTGTACAAGCATAGCTTTCAAGTCTGGGTGTTGCTTCGTGGTGCGAACCAGACTTCAAGCAGAATGAAATCTGGGTCTCCTTGGGAAGCCTAGATCTCACAGACTCCTGCACCGAGCACTTCAGTCCGGCCTACATCTCTTACCCAGCAATGTGCAAGACTGACTCGCACTAGCTCCTGTGGAGATGAAAGGTGGAGGTAACATCCCTGGGGCAAAATGCATTTCTGCCTTGATGCAGCTAAAATATAATTTGCTCTGGACGGCACCCAGAGCAGTAGATACATGACCAGAAAAAAGCCTACATTCCACTCCCAAAACTATAAAAAAACAAACAAACAAAAAACAAAACAAAACAAAAAAACCAAACAGGAGTGAAAGAAGTCTTCCTGTACACATACCACTCCCCACTCAAATCTTTGAGGACTCAGTGTACATATAGTTACAGCTTAGCATCAGCAGTTTGTGCTCTAGGTTAACACATGTACTGGGTGAAGAAAAGCTGTAGCCCTAACCACAATCTTTCTGCAAGACCCCATCCCCTGTACTCCAGTCTTCTTGCAGAAAAGCTCTTGCTTGCCTCCCTTCAAGGAAAATCATTTGTATTCTTTTCTTGTGTCTGCTGACAGCTCCTTGTCACTCATTCTCCCTCTGAGACAACCACCTACCCGCACACCCACAGAATTAAAAACATCAGCCACTTCATTTACCTCCCAGATGAGAAATGCTGTCATTTGTTGCTGTGTCCTAAAAATAGGAAACAGAAAATGAAGGCAGGGGAAGATGAGGAAGAGGGGGGTTTTGACTGTTACAATTAGCTGGATTCCTGCTAATGGAGGTTTTATGTAGTTCCTCTTTTTCTTATCTTTTTGACATCTCTGCAAGATTGACTCCTGCTGCTGCAGAATATAATTATGGACCTATCCTCAGTGATACAGGATATTGATTTGCCTTCTCCGAGTAGTAAATTCTTACTGACAAGAGTTATCTTCTGTCAATTTCTTTTGCACAATGTCTAGCACATGCCTAGACAAATACAGTAACTTTGGATATATGTTTTGATTTAAATCATTTTGATTTAATGACTTACAGGAAGTTATTGAACTTTTCTGTTTTACTGTTTACGACAAAAGCATAAGTAATTATGAATAAAATATTTGAAAGAAACGTCCTTACGTCATAGAGCACTCCACTATATTGATTTATGTAGACTGATCAGCATATAGCCCCTGACAGATAGTTGGCGATCCATAAATATGGGTTATGTATCATTATTATCAGTGTAAATGTAAAATGCTGGGATCAGCCTTAAGGATTTATAGTGAGGTCTAGTGCCATGTACAGATGTAGACATGAGGAGATCCTCATGGGGAAAACAGGAGTTCTATACCATTATCCTAGAGGAGATAAAAGCAGTTCAGAGCCTGTGGTGACTGGCAAGGTGGAAAAAAAGTTTGAGGGAACCGAGGACTATTGTGAAACAGCCAGTCCTTTAGAGACATGCAGTGATGTTCTGTAGAGGAGAATCTCCCAAGTCCTGAGTGCTCCTGGAGTCAGAGTTGAGAGTCAGACTCCAATAACAATGGGTGGCTCCGGGGTAATAGATGTCTTCTGGATGACCTTTGCATCCATCTTATTTAATCTTCAACTAGCCTTACAAAATACTTACTTGCCAATTTTTAATTGGTAGGTGAGTTTCAGGACTCTACACTTAGGGGAAGAGGTAATCACAGTTAATCCAGACTTATCTATTCTACAGGCATAATCTCCCCCTTATTGTACTAAGTGGGGAAAAGATCCATCTAGACCTTTTCCTCAGAACTCTAAAACAAGCATAAAATGCCACCAGCCTCACCTCTATGCTTATTTATACTTGCTGGTACTCTCCAGCTTTGACAATACCTGCCATGGTTAACATAGTAATGTTCTGAGCTGAAGGACGGAAGAAGGCAGTAGCCATCATGCCTAATGGAGAGGAAAAGATGCATCCCCTATCGTGCAAAGATGGAAAAGCATTGTTATGACAAGAGGGGCATGCATGAAAATGTTACAGCAAAATCCATTGTGTTGACAATCAATATATTCAAATAAGATGCTAAAACTAATAAATAAAATCTGCCATGTTGAAAGAGAGAGGGGTAAGGGAGGGAGGAAATGATGGAGTGTGGGAAGAAAAGAGGTAGTGAGGAAGGAGAGAGATAAAGAGATATATAAAAGAGAGAGGAAGAGAGAGAGAGAGAGAGTTACATAGGCCAGTTCACCAATCCTGCTGTCTGTCCACATCAGCTTTTACTGCTATAACAGAACCTTGTTCTCATCCATGATTTTCCTGTGATCAAACACCAAGACCTTTACTGCAGCCTTCTCAGAACCATAAAGTCACATAAGGGCATATGCTGTTAGCTGGTTGCAATTAGAAAACATCCCTGAAGATGACCATGGATCACATGAATAAATTGAATCATCTTACAGATATGAAAAACAGTATTTTTGAGTACTATATTTCTCTTTCTCACATGATAGGAAGTTTGTGGAGGGCAAGGAGCATGGCTTTACCTTTAAAGATGGCCCCTCTCCACTTGCTCTCACAGTTCTCATACATGGCGGGCATTCAGAATACTGCTAAGTGATTGGATTACTAGCAAGCAAAAATTACCAGAAAAATGTCATCCATAAGAAGGATTTTTCTCCCTTTGTCTTTCAATCTTTAGGCTGTTTTACTACTATACTCTAGGGACCATGTATGTTTCACTAAGGAAACATCAAAAGGCAATGGAGAGTGTTTTATGGTCTCCCAAATGTCCTGCTATCTTTGTTTAACAGGCACAGTGGGGAACTCATTTCTTAACATTTATTTGTTATTGAAATAACACTGTAGCTTTATTGGTGATAAATTGGTAATATTTAATACTTGTGCTTTGGCTTAAAATATTCATATTGACTATGTAATGGTTGCATAAAAAACAATTAAAGAATGAAGGGGAGACTTTTTTGTTTTGTTTTTTTTGGGGGGGTTGTTTGTTTTTTTCCTCCGGATTTTCATTGCGAAGGATGCAGTTTTGTTTTGTTTTGTTTTGTTTTTCTGTTTACTCCAGATGCTGAAACAAAATAACCAAGACTGTGGAAAGTATGAACAGAAAAGCTTGTGTATTACCATTCCAAGACTGGGAATTCTAAAATCATGACTTGGTGCCTAATATGGACATTGCCCCACTCCACAACAAGATGGCACATTCTTGATGCCATGACAAAGGACATTTTATAAGAGCACTAATTTCCTCATGGGCTTGCAACTGTCTAAGTTTCTCCTCTTAAACCAGTTACATTGTGGATTAAATTTCAACATGAATTTTGAAGAGATACAAATGTTCAAATCATAGGATATATGTGTGAGTATGCATTTTGGTTTTTTATTCCCTCTCCCCAGATATTCACTTTCTGACGCTAAGTCTGACCCATAGTATATCCTGATGACTTTGCCTTCAACACATATCCACAGTCTGACTTTTATTCACCCAGTGTCCCAGTAACTAATGAGAATTCATTAGGGACATGACCATACTGTGAACCCACATCCCATCCTTATCACTTACTCTTTGACTCTACAAGCTTCACTTCCTTCACCTGCAAGGCAGGGATTAGCACAGTAAGTTACTCACGGAGTTTTGGTAGCATTAAATACACCATTATATGAGAAATATTTAAAATAGCTTCTGGCTCTTTATCATTGCCTGGCTGTTGTCGTCGTCATCATCATCATCATCATCACCATCAATGCTGAGTACTTATTATCTCAGCTTTTACTTACTTGCCCAGATTTGATAAGATTAGTTCTTCATGCACTAGTCAAAGGAACCTTTAAAACAAAATCATGTCCCTCGTTTTCCAAAGTCCTCAATGGCCTGTAGCATAGCTATAAAGAAATTCAAAGTCATTATCATGGTGCATCTGGCTTTGTTGGAGCTAGCCTCTCCTTACCCTCTCTGAGAGCATAGTCTACTATTCTTCTCTGAATTCGTAATGCCTGGCTGGCCTTCCTCCTTTCCTCAGACTTAGCACTTGATGTTATCTCTACATGACATTGCTTTCTCAACATATTCTTCTGGCTCTTTCTTCACTGTATCCGGGTCTCTGTTCAAACGACACAACAGTTTAGAAAAGAGACATCCTTGGCCTTGTAACCCAAACGGCAGTTTCTGTTACTTCTCATGCTCTTTTTTCTTTTCCTACTTTATTTTTCTTCATTGTATCCACCATTTCCTGACATTATGTATTCACTTGTTTCTGTTTTTATTGCCTATCTTGCCTAGAATGTAAGCTCCAGGAAAGCAAATGTCATTGTGTCTAGTATTAGATTTCTACTCTCTTCTAACAGAACACTCTCCAGGCCCATTAAAGTTCCATTTATTTCATGAACTTTCACAGTTAAAACCAGAGCATAATTATAACCTTTGAATATCATAGATCATATACACACAAATATATTTGCATATGTATTTACTTTATATCTGTTATTAATTTTGTACTTTCTAATTACTTATCCATAGCTTAAGTGTTCCCTGTATTATTATCTTAAACTGTTTCAAAGAAAGTCTTGCATCTTCCTTTGTCAAGATTATATAAATATCTCATATGTATACTTATGAAAATGCTTAATGAACAAATGAATAAATGGACGAAATTAAAATGTAGCCTATTGATTTGAACACTGTACTTTCAACAAACTTGATCTCAGCTTTAGATTATTACTAAATTTTGAAAAGGTTATTACTAAACAGAATAGTACTACGTACCTGAAAAATATCTGTCAATTTTTCGTGGCCCAGTGGTGCTCACACCATTCCATAGATAGTGGCGTACATTCTATCTCCATCCATCCTTTTATTCATAATAGCAATGAAATCAGGGTGTGTGTATAGATAGAGTCTGCCAGACTGTGGGACCTGAGGCACAGCTTGGTCACAGGGAAGTCACATTACCTCCCATGTTGTTCCACTATGTAGATGAAGAAACTAGATCTCAGAAAGGTTAAGTTCATATTCTAAAGAGGAGGCAAACACATCCATAGTCAGCATAAACCACCACCTAATGTATTAGTTACCAAAGTGAATGGGAGCACCTAACAGTGGGATGAAAGCATTCACTTCTCCCTACTGCTTGGGAAAATAGTGTGGTCAGAGAGGATTCAGGCAAAAGAGACTTCAGGTGAATTTTGTTGAATCCATGGAAATCATCTAGACAAGCTAAAAAGCTAAGAGAAGCACAAATTCAGAAGTTCCAGAGCATAAAATGAAAGAGAACAACTCCAAAGGGGTGATGGGAGCCAAGGCCATTGAACTGTTCCCATTACTTGAAATGTTTCTAACACAAACGCTTACTTAGTCCGCCATCCTACGGCTGAGTTTTGGGAGTCTGTTTCTGGGATGAAATAGCGTTCTCTTTGATGTAACTGTTCCGTGCCTACATCATGCCTGCACAGGGTTCAAGCTTCGAGCTTCGGGCTGTTTAGGTGGCTACTGAGACTACTGGCTGGACTGACACATAGAGATGCTAATTTTTGTTTGGCCATTTCCAGGGCATCTCGCTGTAAATAGACATCTCAGAGGCAGCTAAAGTGTGATGGTAACAGGACAGAAGAAACGATCTGAGAACTTGGCAAATTCTGTGCTCTTGGACTAAGTGTAACCAGGTACCAAGTTCTGGACGGTAATAGTCCCCTCATGAATCTGGATCTCGGTATGTTACAGAATACAACAAACTGATTCCGAGATAACAATAGACAGTAAGGAATATGTGGATCGGAAGATACTATGAGGATAAAAATGTCTTATGTTATGAAAAATAGAGAATCAAAAATGCCCTAAGATACTAATTAAGTATCTTTCTGCCTTTTAATCCATTTCCGGTCAATCTGCGGGGTGGCCCCTGGCAAGAGCTGCCCTTCTCCGCCAGCTTCCGCACAGAATCAAGAAATCAACATTATAATCATGCATTGTTTCCATAGCAAACACTCCCAGAGCTCGGAGCAAAACAGCACTTTCTGGATCCTGCCAGAGCGTATGTGGCAAAGAAAGATTAATTAGGTGCTCACTAATTGACAGTATTTCCCACCACATCTGCTTGTGCCTGATGTGAGTTTAAATGTCTCTATTTAAATGTGTGAAGCTGATTGGATGTGTATAAAACTTAATGCCTCCTTTCAAGCTTCAGAGCTGCCTGGTCCTGGGTTCTCTCTCTTTAAGACAGTAGGGATGTCAGGGAATGTGGGCACGGATGGAGTCTGGTGGAGTGTAGAACCTGAGGTACAGTCTGATGACTGGCAGATTTTTCTTTTTATTGAGATCTTTTTTTATTGAGATCTCTTTTTAAATGAGATCCATGTGTTCCCATCTTTCCTGGTGCTCTAAAAAGGATCAGGTCTGTTAGGATAGCCTATGTTTTATAAGAACAGTGTTGATTGGGCATTTTCACCCAGCAGAACTTTCTGCCATGGTGGAAAGGCTCAACAACTGTGCCATTCATTTACCTCACAGGCAGAACATAGGCAGTTTGTTTCTTCCTGGTCACAACTTGATGTAGACTCACACAGTACAACTTGTGGAAACACGGCTATAAAACTGGAATTTAAATTGTACTTATGTTTAATTAGTTTAGATTTAAATAATCCCATGTGGTAAGGAGGTAACATTTGGTTCTGGCAGCTCTTGGTGCAGTTGCTAAGTAGACATCAATGAAGATGTTAGCCGGTCAAAGAATGCCCTGCAGGTTAAGGGATGTCTTAGCCCCAACAGCATCTTCCCACGTGTCAGGCAAAGCGTGTGGGCTGATTTCTCTCCATACCAAAGAGACGGTGTTTGGTTGCTGCTATGTAAAACAGTGCCATTTGGAATGTGGAATTAGCATCCTGAGTCTTAGAACTTCAGAGATAATTTAGCCTAGAGGTTTTCAAGTGCGCTGCAGCTATGGAAGCCTTTGCTTTGGGGGGGAACTATCATGGAGGCACATTATTGAAAAGAGAATAGGTCAAGTGTACCCTGGCTGAGTAGAGATGTTCTGGGTTCTGACCACCCAGCTTGCTCCAGTAGCTACTGGTAGACTTTGAAGCTTCTGTTGGCCCCATATTTTCAGACCATGGAGAGAATAAATACCAGAATGCAGAGAAAAATTTGAATGAAGTTAATTTTCTCAGCCTGGTAAATCTCTATTTCTTCACAGACCAGAAGGAAAGGTCAAGGATTTCCAAAGTAAATGTGGTCAGAGCTCTACCAAGGCTACCCCAGGACCCCAGGAGTCTCCAAGGGTAGAACGTTGGCCAATATGGTCTTTGGAGATGGATGCTGAAGACTGAGGGGCAGCGGTGATGCTAGAATGTTTGTGCACCTACAGCTAGGGGAAATTGGAAAAGCAGGGACCACCAGCTACCCATGGTGAAATTTTGAGGGGCCTCTGAAATATGAACCAAGGAGGTTGTCTTCTATGAGAGAAGGCACTCCTGGCCAGGGGTGGAGGTGGGGTGGGAGGCAATGTGACATTACCAGAAAATGGGGTTTCCAGCATTTTCTGTCTCAGAATTATACAAGCCACACAATGTACAATAAATCCCATAGTAAGCAGCAACTTCTCTGTCTGTGCTTCTTGGAGAAGAGGCGGGTGATTATCACACAGTTCACAGGGTAGTCATGCAGGCCAGGGCTGATAGCAATGGAGTGCACAGCTCTCTCAGACAGGGGAGGCTCACACAGTCCTTTAATTACAATTCCCCAGACTGTAAGGTACGTGGTCACCAGTAACCTTCCAGAAACTTGTGTGACAGCATAGCTATGGTTTTTCAGTCTTTCCCAACCACTGTAAAGCAAGCAGGAGGACCTGCTAGACTTTAAGTCAATATTTTAACCAATGACTACAACTGTGGAAACCATATTTCTATACGTATTTTTCCCCAACTCCCATTCTCACTTCGAGCCAAAATTGTTGGGGAAGATTTTGTCTTTTGCCATATGTTTGGGTGAGTATGGCATTTTGAAGAGAACTTATCACAAAAGTCCTTTTGTGCTTTTTGCTATCATTTTTCTTGGCTTTATCACATTCCTGAATGTCTTCTCTTGCAGATCTAATTTGCTAAATCACTTTCACCGAGTGACCTAATTATGGAAATAGTCATTTTACTATATTAAAGTCAGGGACAGCTGCTCCCTTCTCTCCAGCTCTCGACGCTCTTTCATCCAAGATGGCTGCCTACATCATTGTCACACAGAGCAAATGAGCACCTTCATTTGCTTCATCTCACTTGCTGTTTCTTCCCTATGTAGATATTACTTGGAGCAAGTAAGCATTTAGAGAAAGTCCTCTACTGCTTGGTTTAAAAGAATATTTATATTCTTACTAATTTCTTTTTACTTTTCATCTAACCATGTGGTGATTTGAATGAAAATGGCCCCCATAGACTCATATATTTGAGTGTTTGGTTCTCAGCTATAGGATATAAGGCTAAAGTTAATCTGCTAGCTCTATTTGCCTAAGAACAGAGATGTCCTGAGATGCCACAGGCTGTTCATATAATAAGCCACGTATTTCCACTTCCCTCAACAAATTTGGGTGACCCAAACAGCACTAAATGTGCTGGCTTACACATAGGCCAGAGGCATGAAGGCAGGAAGCACGGCAGAATGTATGCTTTGTCCAAATTAGACAACGGCCAGAAGTACATAGCCCTGTGGGTTTGGTCTTTATAGACACCCCACCAACATAACCCATAGCCATTCCCTGGGAATCCTGGGTATGGACCTGGCCAGTATCTGTGCATTTTCTAGGGCAGTATTAAATAAAGTTTGCTTTATTTAATACTAATTTAATGCTTATTTAATAGAAACTAAGACAAAGCAGTGGGCTCAGAGGCCTGTAGGGAGTTTTCTTTAGGTTTTGTTTTGGAAAAAAATGTTGGCCAGAGAGACCTCATGGTTGATGCCAGGGGCCATCTTTGTGGTGACTTCCATGAGGACTCTCAGCTGAGAGCAGTTGCCCTCCTTTGAGTATTTCCTCCCAACTCTGGTCAACTGCTTGACAAGACACATTTACCAGAGCATGTCTTTATTAAATTTGAGTCTTTAGAGTAACCATAACATTTCTTCCATCTGTAAGCCAGTTACTTTCAAAAAAATCATAGCACTGCAAGGATGATATTTCTCAGGAAACACTCAGAAAGATGTAGAATACCTATATCTATCTATCCATCTATCTATCTATCTATCTATCTATCTATCTATCTATCTATCTATCCATCTATTTATCTGCATGCCGCTGTCATTCAACTGCTCTTGAGCCTGTGAGAATCTTGTGCATTGTTCATCTTTATATCACTAATGTCTTACACAGGTTCCGGCCCATGGTGAATAAACTATGAAAATCCTAAGCTGGAAACAACTGAAAATAAAGCAACATTTTTAAGATGAAAAGTTGTATAAAGTAAGCTAGCTACAGCTGGAACATGTATATATATGAACATGCAACTATAGGTTGGAACATGCCTATAATCCCAGTATTAGAATAAATTTAAAGTTATACCCTGGTTACACAGAAAGTTTATGGTGTGGCTAGGATACATGAGATCCTGTCTCAAAGCCAAACAAAGCCAACAAGTACTGCAATAGATTCTTTTCTATCCCTACCTCTATCCCTGGGTTTTTGCTTGGGTCATATTGGGTCATATTGGGTCAAGCAATGTTGATCCTGGATATTTTAAATATTACCCAAGCAAAAACTTCCAAAGAAATTGAAGAAGACACTAGAAGGTAGAAAGATCCCCCATATTCATGGATTGATTGAAAATAGTGAAGTCAGTTGTCTTACTAGAAGTGATCTATGGATTTGATAAAATCCTGCCAAAATGTCAGTGATTCACAGAACTAAAAAAAGGAACCCTAAAATTTGTATGAAAATACAAAAGATCCTAAAAGCAAAGTGATCAGAAGTAGAAAGAACAATACTAAAGAGATCATCAACAGCTGCTCTCAAATCACACTAAAAAGCTGGTAACAAAAACGGTTGGCACTGCTACACAACCAGACATGTTAACCAATGGAGTACAATAGAGAACCCAGAAATAAACCCACAAAAATGCACTCACCTACTTTTTGACAAACATTTCCGGAGATAGCATCTTTAATAACTACAGAAAATAGATATCTACCTATAGAGGAACGAAACTAGATCCACATCTCTCACCATATATAAAATTCAATTAAAATGGATCAAAGACTTCAATGCAGACCTGGGATGCTGAAACCGCTAGAGAAAAATGTAGAGGACACACTTAAACAAAATGCAAGGGCAAGGAGTTCCTGGAAATGACTCTGATAACACAAAAAACAACCCAAGATTTGAACAGTGGAGTTACATGAAATTAAAAGCTTTGTACACAGCAAGGGAAACTATCAGCAGAGTGAGGAGAATGTCTACAGAGTGGTGGAAATAATTTAGCAGCTACACACCATGGGTTAATATCTAGGGTATATCAAGAACTACAAAACTTAAAGCGTACAAAACAACTAATCTACACAATAAATGATAGACAGCGCTCTAAAGAAGAAACACAAATATCCAACAGTTATTTGAAAAAGTGTCTAGCGTCATTACCCATTCAAGAAATGCAAACTGAAAAAGAACTTCAGATTCCATCTTCTCCCAATCAAACTGACACCAAGAACACACAGACAAGTGCTGGTGAGTACTGGGCAAAAGAGAGACATTCTGATTGGAATGCAAATTTGCGCAGCCACTATAATCACCAGCATAGATGTTACTCAAAAAACCTAGAGCTGAAACTGCCATGTGTGCCAAGCTGTACTGCTCTTGATCATATCCCCCCAGAGACTCTAAGTTTTTCCACAGAGATACCTGCACATCTATGCTTATTGGTGTAGAAATCATGACAGCTTAGGTTAGTAACGGAATATGCATGGTACAAGGGCTGAAGTGGGTGACAAATGGGCATGAAAAAAAAAAAGGCTGAACAATAGGTAGAAGGGGGAAAGATGGGGAAGGGGTGTGGGAGAGGGAAATGATTGTCATGGAGACTGAGAACGCCACCCTCTAACTGGACACAACTTTTAGTAGAAGAAGATGAAACACTAACCCATCCGTAAAAACTTTGAACCGAAAATTTACCCTGCCAACAAGATGTGCAGGGATAAAGATAGAACAGAGATGGAGGGAATGTCCAACCAATCCCTGGCCAAACCTGAAACTCTCTCCATGGGAGAAATCCAACCCCTGACACTAACAATGACACTGCTATGCTTGCAGATGGGAGCCTAGCATAGCTGTCTATTGAGAGATTCCACCCAGCAAAGGATCAAAACAAATGCTGAGACTCACAGCCAAAGATTGGGCAGAGTGCAGGGAGCCTTGGGGAAGGATAGAAGGACCCACAGTGGACAGGAGCTTCACAAGAAGACCAACAGAGCCAACTAACCTGGGGCCAAGGGCCTGTGGAGACTGAATCACCAACCAAGAACCCTACATGGATTGAATCTAAGCCCCCTAAACATATATATCCTATGAGCAACTTGTTCTTCTTGTGGGTTCCCTAGTAAGGAGCTGTTTCTGACATGGACTCTGTTGTATGTCAATCACTTTTCCCTGGTGGGGCTGCCTTGCCAGAATACCTTGGAAGAGGATGTGCTCAGTCCTAAGGCAGCCAGAAGGGCTGGGGTCGGTTAGTGGGCTTATCCCTTTCCTGAGGGGTAAGGGAAGGGGAAGGGGGAAAGAGGAAGGGAGGGTGTGACCAGGAGGAGAATAGGATGGGGACTATGATTGGGATATAAAAAGAACAACTAAATTAATAAAGCTAAAATTTTAAAAAAGAAGAAAATATTGATATGTATGAACATGCTATGATGAAATCCATTATTTTATATGCTAACTCACAAATTATTTAATAATCATTATGATGTTGCTGATAATGAAGAAGAGGAAGATCATGATGATGATGATGATGATGATGATGATGATGATGATAAGCTGTCCTGAAGTGACCTCTCAAGTACAGCAAGTACAATCCTTTGTCTAGGGCATTCCACCCCTGAACTCAGCAGCTCTGTTTTCTGTCTGAAGATGGAAAGACCATGTTGCAATCCAGAGTATCTCCACAGCAATAATCCAGGTTGTTGCTTGTGTTCACTTGCTGTGCTGGCTTTCTTGGGGACTCTTTCTGTTGGTTGTTAACTTCTGATGGAGATCTGTAAGGTTAAGCTTGGTCTCCATTAGTTCATAGATACAAGTTCCTATAGAATCCATGTTTCCCTATGTCCATCTCAGCTCAGCTTGAAACCTCACCTCCCAAAGCAAGAGCTGCATAATTCTGTCTTGTTTCTGAGTTCATTGCTACTAAAAGATGCAGGACAATTGACTAGTCTACCGAGGAATGACTGTAGACAAGTCAAAATCTCTGCCAGAACATCCAAGCATCTTGGGTAGTAATTGCATGTCAAGTCCAGGGTCACTCTCTGAAGACTTTGCTTTTGTGGTATGAATAGCTCTTTGTTATAGGCTGTAGTCTATAATAAATTCATCATGTGGAGCTGGGTCACATGTAAGTGGAGGCAATTTAGAACTCAGGGGTCCACATGGCTCATTACTTTTCCCTCTGCCATAGACCTCTGGTTTAATAAATCTAACTTGCAGGGTAGGAATTATTTCTCACTGAAGACTGTGACCCCATTGGACTGGCAACACCTTTTATAGGCCTTGCTCACTGGAACACTGTTGCTCTCTACCAGCTATACAAATAAACTTGGAATCATTTCCCATGATTGATTGAAATGATAAAATTGAAAGCCATTGAGACTTTAAAATGGAAAGAGAAACCTCAGGTTAGAAAAATGGAAAACTTCTTTTTTCCTTCATTCCGTGAAATTACTTACATCCTCACAGGACCCAGCAGAGGATTTTGCCTGATATCTGCCTACAGTCACATGAAATTCATTTTCCCAGTTGTTCACAAGGAAGTGATTAATGACAAACTGGAAAATCACCACTCAGGAAGTCTGTTCTTTACAACTCTGGCCTACTTCTTTGAAAATGGACTCAGAGGAGTCTCATTTGAAATGACTGGATGAGAAAGTCGGTTCCATGGTTATGGCAACCCCTAGGTCCTAGGAGAGGAATTTGCCAAGAGCAGAAAAGAGGTAGAAGTTTGGGTTGAATACAAGGAAAAAGTAGTTAAGCTGTGAAACATACCATTTAAAAAAATGCTAAATCTGTTAAACCCCAGTTTGTGCAAGAACAAGCAGTTAGGAGGACAATATGTGTTTAATGACATGAATACAGGTGAATACACAATTAGGCTCAGGGCTAACAGTTGAGTAAG
The DNA here is from genome assembly GCF_907164565.1 of Psammomys obesus. Lineage (NCBI taxonomy): Eukaryota > Metazoa > Chordata > Mammalia > Rodentia > Muridae > Psammomys > Psammomys obesus. The sequence goes on along the minus strand of NW_026591086.1, from coordinate 15,073,036 downwards.
AAAAAGTCACAGCAACTTGCAGTTCAGAAAACAAGCTGCTGGGGTGGTGGCTCTTGGCTGTGGTTTGTTCTTTTAACCTTCACCATCATGTTAGCATATGACTTCTATTTTGCAAAATAATGCTGTCCTTTGCTTAGACCTGAATAGTTTTCTTTCAGAGGGATCTGCTGCTGTTTTTCCACAAAGCAATGCTTCCCTTTGTGATCAGTTGGTTGCTGAGGACATGAGTGAGTGAAATTAAAATAGCAAACACTTAGGAAGGCTTGGTTGACTCACTCAGTGTTCTCCTGGGGGCATTCTTCACCCCCTCTTCCCTGCAGATCACAGGGGAACCTCTTGATGGATCTTGCTGCTTTTCTCTATCATTCCAAGCCACAGGATACACCTAAATAACTACAAGATTAGTCTGATGCAGAACTGATCCTCAGTAGTCCACTTTAGGTTCCATTCGAGAAAGGCAGAGATGGCAGCCATTATTGTCCTGCTATTCAAGGTCAGTTGAAAAAAATGGGGGAAGGGCTATATGAATCCCCAATAAGTGAGCATAGAGCATGATGAGAACTCATGATGAAAGCATGATGTTGTAGCCTAGAGGAGCTATGGTAACTCAGAGGAGGGTTTCAGTAAGAATGAGAATGAACTAAAAATATTCGCAGGGGCATGACAGCAAGGCACAGAGAGTAAGCATGTAGTTCAGAGTCATCCAGGTCCAAGTTTAAACCCAGTGACATTCAACACTTTACTCCAGGTACAGACTAAATTGCCACACTAAACTAGGACACTGGCACAAAAGGGTAAAAATCGGGGGGAGGGGGTTCTTCCTATTTATAGAACCCAAAAGATAAATGGCTGTCTTGATCCTGTTACCCAAAGTACCACAACATAGAAAAATTGCAAGAATTAGATACTGGCAAATGTCTTTTATTTATGTTGAATTAGCTTAATGTTTCTTGAGAAGGTAACTGGTGCTATTAATTTTTTTCTTCATCCATTCTTTTAATAAGTAATTTATCAATTACCTACAATCTATCAAAATTGTGCTAGGAATATATAAGAAAATTGTCTGTCCCCTTATGTCCTTGTCTTAGCTTGGGTCTAGGACCATGGCAACTCTTATATAAAGGGAAACATTTAATTGGTGCTGGCTTACAGGTCCAAAGGTTTAGTCTTTATCATCATGGAAAGAAGAATGACAGTATGAAGGCAGACATGGTACTGTTATACCCAGTTCGAGAGCCCCCAAAAGATCTACAGGAATCCATTCCGTTGCAAAACACATGAGGGTCTTTTTATTGTAAATTACAAGCTGCAGCTTGGGCCCACAACACCCACTGCCAAAGTGGTGGGAGCTGAGCGCACATCCCCAGGTTAGTTGGGTGATTTATAGATTTTGGTCCCTCCCAGCATACCCAAGGCAAGGGCAATTCCTGCCTGGCAAGCATCTATTGGTCAAGATGCTACATTTTGAATTGATTGGCTATAGGAAGGTCCCCAGACCATGATGATCTGGTGTCCCTCCCTAGGGGGATGGGCCAGTTTCCTAGCAACTGTTATCTCTAGTGGGTGGGGAAAGAATGCAGTAAGGCGGTCCTTCCCCTCAGGGCATTACTAACTTTTTTACTGCACCTACTCTAGGTCTTAACGATAGCTGCTATTTTATCCTTTGGTCTCCCAGTACTGGAGAAAGATCTAAGAGTTCTACATATGATCAGAAGGTACCAGGAAGAGAGAGAGGCTGAGTCTGGCTTGAGCATCTGAAACCTCAAAGCCCACCCCCAGTGGTACATTTCCCCCAGCAAGACCACATCTACTTCAACAAGGCCACACCTTCTAGTAGTGCCACTACTCCTTGGTGACAAAGCATGCAAATATAATGAGTCTATGGGGTCCCTTCCTATTCAAACCACCCCAGTATTTTAGAGTCTAATTGACTACAGATGTAAATTAAATAGTTATGTTGGTAAAAATGTATGGGTTTTAAAGGGGCCACAGAGTAGAAGAGCTGAGAATATGTGTGGGGTCAGATGGGGTTGGGGCTGTGAGGATGGTCATCTGTGAGGAAACAGCTTTCGGGTGGTTATCTAAAGGATTCAGACAAATTCAATGTGAGAAACAGAAAGAGTTCAGACAGAAGAAAACATAGCATGGGAGACCACGAGGCCATTGTGGAAGAGTCCATGTTGCAAGAGGGCAGGATCAGTTTGAATATATGTCCATGGAAACAGGCCTTGAAGGCCATGTCAGAGTTGAAACATTCACCAAAGCCAAGAGAAGTCATTTAAGTATTTTACCGGCTCTTAGGTCTTGATAGAATGACCTGAAGCGGGAAAGGGCTATAAATATGGCAACCCAAGCTTTCCAGAGTTCTGAAAAATCGTAACAGAAGCTAGAGATGGTGCTGAAGATGATCAGAGACAAGCATACCAGAAATCTAGGAGTTGAAAGCCAAAAAACAGGGAGAGACTGCCTATTGGAGGGTGAACAAGACGGTGTCCAGATAGAAAACTATGCCAAGGAAAATCAATGACCATCAAGACTGATTGCTTAGTAGAAAGTTTGGGCATACAGGAGACCTTATCTTCTTGTTTTCTTTGGGTGAAGTGGAGGGAATTGAAGGACAGGGAACCTGTTCTCTTCTTCTGCCAATAGATGGGTTCTTAGGAAATGATAGAGTATTCTAGAAGAATATCAGGACAGAGAGACCTGCATTGGAAGTTCTGGGAAATGATGGAACTCATGGATGATTAAGACCTCTAGGGGACTGTGAGTTGTTCCTGGAAGGACTGATGTAAGCAAATCATGGATAAGGAAAGGTACAGGCTGGTTTATGGGTCTTAGAGCAGGAAAGCCCCTTGCTTTTTTGGCTAGAGACTCATCAGCAAGTTTTATACTCACTGGCTTTGATTCTTCAAGAGAGGTGACACTAGTAACAGTGTCACAATTTTTAAAAAGTTGTGTTGGCATATTTTCTAAGGCAAGGAGTTTTGGAAACACTTGCAAGTGGGTGATTATTTATTTCCCCATCACTAAAGAACATCCTTAGAGAAGACTATAATAAATTCACTCACAGGGCCAAGCATGATATCCTTGTTGTAGGTGGGAGTCTCAAGCACATCGTGGAAGACCTCAGACGGGAAGTCAGTTCACATATGAACTCAGTAAAACACACACACACACACACACACACACACACACAAAAAAAAAAACTTTCGGTACTGTTTGTGTGTGAAGGAAGTGGTGATATTCTGACCCAACAGCGTCTGACTTCAACCCTGCACCTGTATTTGGCTGACTTATTTTTCTCTGGCTTGGAATAAAGCTGAAGAAGAGCCAAGAATGACTCCCAGGACCATGATGGTCTGTAACTGGCAGTAGTTCATTCGCTCCTTTTTCTCTTTCACAGCTGCCAGGGGCGTGAAGTCCTCAGGCTGAGGCTTGCCTACCCTGAGCTTCCCCCTCCCACCACGATGACAGCAGAAGGCAGAGTGGCTGAGTTCAGGCCTGTGGAAACTGATGCCCACCATGCAGAGAGCAGGATGCATGAGGCAAGCCAGTCTGTGTGCAGCAGGCTCCCGTGTTTTACTTACCCACCGACTTATTCTTTGCCTCCTGGCACTGCATTTGGCTGCCTGGAATTCCCAGTCAACCCCACATAAAATGCTGCTGGCACTGATGAGAGCAGGCCTCCTGGGGAGCGCTTTCTAGACTTAAGGAGTGTCATTTTTTTCCAAGCCCTGTCTCTCCCCATCAGATGCATATTTTATAACCTTGCCATCCTTTATTCTGGCTATTTTTGTACACTCATCAATCTTTTCTTTCTCAGTTGTCAGCAACACATCACCCACAGAGGTGAACATTTATTCAACAGCCACTCTATCAGAAATGCAAATCAAAACAACAGTGAAATTATTTTTTTGTCAATCAAGCTGGAAAATCTTGTTTTTTTTTAATATTAATACCCAATGCTGTCATGTTTCTACAAAATTGGGTGCTGTAATATACTACTAGCAAGGATATAAATTGCTCAAACTTTCTAGAGGGCAATAGAACAATTTTTATCTCGTATCTTGAAGATATTCATGTCATTTGACTTGACAGTTATACCTTGGGAGCCAGTGCTCAAATTTCAGTTTAGTTTTTGAGATGATTTCATGAGTTTGCGTTACTATTTATAGGGCTCAATCAACAGTGAGAACATTGAACTCAGAAAGGGTGGATAACTTGTAGAGGGTTGCACAGTCAGTTCTGAGGAAAAATGGACATGAATGCAAATCTCTAACGTAATGCTTAAACCTTAGCTGATAATAGAACTATATTGTTATACTTGCTGGAAACTATTTCAACAAAGGTATTCTTAGAGCTGGCATACAGCACACCTCTGCAAAGCCAGCCACTTGGGAGGCTGAGGCAGGAAGATCCCAAGTTCTAAAGTAGCCTGTGTTTGAACTAGATAGATAGCAAGTTTGCTGAGCTGCATAGGGAGATCCTGTAGAACAAAAACAAAATAAAACAAACAAAAAAAACAAACAAAAACTCTTTAAAAACAAAACCAGGAAGCAACCTAGATGTCTATCACTAGGGAGTTAAGTTTTAAAATTGTAATACATTCACACCGTTAAAGATACACAATAAAAATAGCATTGTGGATCTGGAGAGATGGTTCAGTTGCTAAGGTGCTTAGCACATAAGCATTAGAGTCCTTGGCGCCCAAGCAAAAAGCTGAGTGAGGCTGTCACACCGGTGGTCCCAGTGCTGGGGAGGGCGAGGGGTTTGGGAGAGTAGAGACAGGCAGACACCCGAAACCTGTTGCCTGCTAGTTTAGTTAAACAGGCAAACTCCAAGTTCAGTGAGGGATCCTAACTCAAAAAAAAAAAAAAAAAATCGAAGAACAGTAAAGATAACCTGAAGTTGTCCTCCGCTCCCTGCACAGAAGCGTGCACACACAGGCATTGTGGAAGAATGTTTAACAACGCAGGGTTCACATCGTTTTGTGACAATGAGCTCACACAACAGATTATACTTACAGTATAATCTCAACATTATGAATTGTGCACATGTGCGTAGAAGAGACCAGACGAATATAACTGAAATGCCACCAGGTCAAGCCCCTGGCTCATAACAGTCTCCACTGCCTTTGTTCATATCTGCATTTTCTCATTTTCTGTAATGAATTTGTGTTGTTTTTAATTTGGGAAATGATTTGAAAGCCAGCGTTACCCTCCATTAGAGCTCTGTTTGTTGTTTTGTTGTTTGTTTGTTTTTTAAACGCCTGTTATCTGCCCACTAGGAGGTAGGTAGAAGACCACTCACAAGCTCCCTGAGGCCCATGTGGAAAACTGAGGCCCTGCACAGCTTGTCACAGAAGCTGCAGCGGGTAAGCGGTGGGGACTACAGGGCTCATAGCATCTCTAGCTGATTCTGGAGCCTGAGGTTCGGGGGCTGAGCTGCAGGCTAGCCAAGTGTCTCTTCCTTCCGGTGCCGAAATTGCCTCTTATGTAAATTTGGGTGCTAATGGTGTCTGCCATACACTGAGGGGCATTCAATGAAGTGATTATGTAAGAGGTATGTTGCGTTCAAAGGGCCAGTGTCAATGAAAAAAAGGCTGTCCTGTTTGGTGCTCGAGCCAAATCCATCCAGAGCCTCAGCCATCTTTGCCCACTTAACTGAGAGACCTTGAACAAGTTCCCCGATTTCCCTGTATCCGTTTCATTATCTTTCGTGTCAAGTGAGCACTGCACGGTAATTGCTCAGGGTGAAAATTGCTCTAATCACTCTCATGAGCCTGTCCCTGTCCGCCCCCCGCCCCCGTCCACACACACATATTCGCTGAGTTGCTGGGCCTGTGCTCAGGCCGAGTCGTGTCCCTGGGGCTGCTGCAGCAAAAAAAGGGCTCTTGCAGAGAACCAGCTTCCTGGGGAAGCTTAAACAAAGAGAGACACGTGGTAGTCAAGGTGTGTGTGTGTGTGTGTGTGTGTTTGTGTCTAAGGGGGGACCTCTTTGGATTCTAGAGCTCACGCAGGGGTGGGTAGGTGAGAGGAAGCTCCTCATTCCCCCGAGTGTTTCCTCCTTGCCCTACGACAACAGATTCGTTAGGGCCTGTGCCTGGAAAAAAAAAAACCTTAACAACAACATCCAACTGTCTGCCATTTACCATTTACCTCGGGAGCCTGGAAAGGCTGCAGTTCTCAGGGCAGCTGTGGCAGAGAGGAAAGAGGCCGTTTAGTGGCTGCAAGGTTTGTGGCTGCGCAGCCTGGGAAAATGAACTGCCACAGTCCTCAAGGTGTCTGCCTGTTCCCTGGGAGAGGGAGCGCAGGGAACGAGGGAGGTCAAGCCTGAGAGGGTTTGCCTTTAAAATTGGAAGCCTCTAATGCCGCCTCTCCCAAGCTGCATCCTGTGTCTCACGCGCGTACCAACAGGGCCAAGATACATATTTGTTGTTTCTTGGACCACCCAGAAGGTGTAACTTGGACTGGCACCTTGTCCAACTCTGGGAAGAGAAGCTCTGAAGGGTGGAGCTTTGGGGATGTGACCCGGTCCAAGATCATCCCTGCCTGGGATGATTCCTGAAGGGCCACCCAGTTCAAGCTATAGGTTTATAGAGGCCAGTGCTCGGGGTCCGGTACAGCGTGGCTCAGAGGACCAGTTTTAGGAACTCCATGCCAATAGCCTGACCTGAAAATGAGTTAGTGCTGTCTCGCTGAGGAAGGTGGTCCTGGCTACGGGCTTTACACAAATATCCTTTACTTAGACGATATTTCTTCTACAGGTCTTCAGCGACAATCAGTGGACTGGGGAGTCCAGGAGATCATTTGTGGCAGTGGGGGAAGCAGGGAACTCAGACAGAAAAGAGTGCTGAATTGAAGGTCAGTTTGCCAGCACAGCGTGTCCTCAAGAAGAGCAAATCATAGACGTCCTGGGTGGGGGTTGGTATATTGAGCCCCATGACCAAAGTAAGCTAAAAATAGGTTTCATATTTTTTAATGGTTAGGGGGACAAAACCAAAAGAATATTATTTTTGCTAACATATAAAAATGATATGAAATTTAATTATTAATTTTGATACGTGTTCTGTAGGCGATTGCATGTTACCAGAGTTGGAGAGTTTCTATGGGTCTCTGTGTTTCAGGACAGAAAACCTTGGATGGCTCTTGTTCTAGCTCAGTGATTTTCCAGACTTTGGAGGATTAGAAAACACCTGGAGGGACCGTTAAACCAGATCACCAGCTCTGCCCCCAGCTGCAGTGTCAGCTGGTCTGAAGAAGTGCCTGAAATTTGCTTTTCTAATGAATTCCCTGGTGATGCTGATGCTGCCAGACCACTGTCCCCATGAGGACAACCAGGGTCAAGAGAAACAGGACCTGGGATGGGGAGGGCGTGAAGAGAAAGGAAATGAGCAGGAGTCCTGGGGAGGATGGGCTCCGGAAGAAGGTCAAAGCTCCAGAAGAAGGTCAGAGCTGGAAAAGCAGGGATTGTAGGCCACCTCGGAGAGGAAATTTGCAGATATGGGAGCATTGTGGAAAGGGGACACTTTGGTGATTGAAACCTGTGTGCTGATAAAAGGCAAATTCTCTTCAAGCCCTTGACTCAACTTTGGAAATAAATCTCACTTTTCCTCACACAGAGGAACCGGTCCCTTGTTTTGGTCTAGCATTGTTCCACACTGATGCGTGCCGGAAGTTGGGAGCTACAGCTTCAGGAACTGACTCCTTTTCTGGGGATTTGGTAGCTGAGATGGGTTCATAGAAGCTTAGCCACTGGTCTCCTTAGTGGTTGCCTGTGTGGGTCAAGATGGACCCTGAGTAACTGTGCCTCCCTTTCCCTGGGTGCCTCTCTGTGGCCTTTCCATGTGTCTTTCCAGGAAGGTGCCCACACTTTTCCCACGGTGGCTTAGGGCTCCCAGGAGCCCAGAGGAGAAGCTTCATATCTTTTAAGGGCTGCAATGCTATGGTCTGCACATGTAGTCCCAGGGAGACTGCACACAGGCAAGCCAGACGGCGGTGGCAGGGGACCCCACAGTGCAGACACCAGTGAGGAAGCCCCTTAGCAGCCGCTACAGAAACCGATCAGAAAGGCGGGCATCTGTCCGGAAAAGTTTTCCCCAAACAAAAGGAAAAAGAGGCTACTCCCCGAGGAAAGTGAGGACAGGGGGTTAAACTAAAATGGCTGATCTTTTCGGGGTGGTTTCTGAGAAGGTAACATACCAGAAGCATTTGTGGAGTGTTAACAGATGCTTTTCTGCTTCAGCTCTTAATTGTGCCCACACACAAGTTATAATTGTGTATGTTTTCTAATTTGACCGAATCTGCCGAGTTACTGGCAATTACCTCAATTGCCTATTCATGACAAGCTCGCCAAAGAGGTGAAATAAGACTGCCTTGAAGCTAAGCAATCGGCTGGCTGCCTTGCTATTACCTTCTTTTCATTTTAGCTCAGGCACATTGCTGGCTCCCCTTACAGTGCTGTGCAGCAGACTGCATATTAAACATTGCACTTGGGGGGGGGGAGGCAATAAAACGAAACCATCATCTACCTACCAAACGTCCTTTCATTTTGCCCTCACCCAACATCCATTTGTTTGTAATTACAAAGATTTTTCAACATACCGCGTGATGCCTCTTGAACTTTCATCAAACACTCTTCCCATACCAACAGGCGCAACCCTACATTGTTCCCTTTAAAGACCTCATAGTATTTTATTGCTTGATTTAGCTAATATTCAGTTACAAGGCAATTAAAAACATGTGTTCGCACAAAAACTTGTCCATGAATACCCACAACAGTATCATTCCTAACAGCCCCAAAGGCAAGCAGTACCGGTGACCATCAGCTGATAAGTAGGTAACTCAGTCTGTATGAAGCAACCTACTTGGTGACAACGAGAAGTGAGGTACTGTGCTGTGCCATGACATGGATGAATCTGGGAAACACTATGTTAAGTGAAAGAAGCTAGATGCAAAAGGCCACACATTTTATGTTCCCATAGCAACAAGGTGAAAAGCTACATGCACAGAGAGTGGGCTTGCGGTTCTTCATTCCTGAGACTCTCTTCTTCCTGGCTTTCTGCAGGGCTTTTCTTTCACAAGCCTCACTACCCTTCTGGTGAGTTCTGCTTCAGTTATGGCACCCACCTCTCCCTGAACACCATGGCCATGGAGACTCTCTCATTCCCTTGCACTAGGCACTCCGTGCACAGCTCACAACGGCCTTTGTTTCAGTTATGGCTGAAGGTGCAGCTTGCATATATATTCTTCCAGCTCAGCTATGGCTGACCTCCAGAGCCTATAGTTTTCCTGTACAGTATTTCTTCTTAGACACCTCACAGGCTCAACACAGAATACATTGTCTCTGTCTGTTCCACTCAGGCTTTTTGAAGATGTTCCCTCTCTGTTAGAAATGTGCTCCACGCCTCTTCAACTTTCCAGTTCTTACTCATTTATGAAGATTTAGCTCGCATGTCTCCTCCAGCAGGAAGCCTCACACACCATGTGGGCCTTTTGATGACTAGCGCTCTTCTGTGACGCACCATGAAGAGAAGGTTCTGTGCATTTTCGACTGGATTTCACATTTTTTTTTCAAGTTACACTCTCCTCTTACATTGCTTGTTTGTTTTTGAAACAGGGTCTCAATGTGTAGGTTAGCCTAGTCTGGAATTTATCATCTTCCAGCTCTTAGTTTCCCGTTTACTGGGCTTACAAACCCGGACCATGCCACCCAGTTTTTGTTTGCTTGTTTATTATTGATTTACTATGGAGCCGTTGCCAGACAGCGAGTGTTCTCTAGGAGTCAGATGGTTCACTAGCAATGACAGCCAGCAGCTCATTGTGCGTGTCTACTGAATACACCATTTTGAGCATTTCATTTCTGGGAGCTCACTTAGCTTCTCCACAGGACACTTGCAGCATGCATGTTACTATGAAATGGATGGAGTTTGAGAAGGGAAATCTGAATCGAGGTCACACAGGCACCAGATGGTAGAGCTGGGGTCAGAATCTAGGCCTCCTTGGTAATGAGGTCTGTGATGTTGAGCTGTTACTTATATTGATATTGAGAAGAAACTCAAGTACTTCTTTTTTCCTCTTCAAGACCCTCAGCATTTTAATATAACTAAGTGGATATAGTCGGTTCCCCTTTTTGACTATGCCCATGGAAAAGAGGCTTTCTTTGAGCTAATTGATAGGACTTTACTGTTTATTTGCCACAATTAATGTTCAACTGACAGCACACCCTAAACACTAACAAATATCGAAAACATTCACTAAAGCCCCTATGACGCAATCTTAGGTTTGAGGGTGGAGTGGTGGTGAACTGGACGTGAATTGTATCTTCTTATCACCCCAAGCCTGTCTCCTAATTAACTTCTGGTTAAACAAAAGTTAAAATACATCTGTGATGTAACTTGTTTAGACACAGTTTTCCAGAGAAATAGAGCTTAAATACTATTAGGAAATAGAGATTAGATGTAAGATACTGATATCTCCTGGACAGAGGCAGGTGGATCTGTGAGTTCAAAGCTAGACTGGTCTACAGTGAGTTCCAGGGCAGCAAGGACATATATCTTATCCCGTCTTGTCTCGTCTCGTCTTGTCTTGTCTTGCCCTGTCCTATCCTATCCTATCCTATCTTATCTTATCCTATTTTATCTTATCTTATCTTATCTATCTACCTATATCTATAATCTCTATCTCTATCATCTCTATCTCTGTCTCTATTCTCTCTCTCTCTATCATCTGTATCTCTGTCTCATTCATCTCTGTCTCTGTCTCTATCTCCATCTTTTACTATGTAGCTCTGGGTGTCCTGGAACTCAATGTAGACAAAGCTAGCTTTGAACTCACAAAGATCCATATTTTATATATACATAATATATGCAGATCACACACATATCTATTATATATACTATGTATATAATATGGATGGGACATACACATATGTGTATAATAGAATAAATACATGTATATATATATTATGTGTATATATTATATAAATATAGAATGTACTTTATATTATACAAAATTAGTGAAAATTTATAAATGTGTAAAATATATAATGTAGAAAATACAACATATTTATAATATATTTTAAATATACTTATTTTATGAGTCTATATAGTATATATATTGTATATATAATAATGTATATATATATATTAAAAGAAGATTTTCAAAATATTTGTCACATAATTGTGAAGGGTGGTGTGAATTTTGTAGGGCTGGCAGGAGGAAAGAGGCAGGAAATCCAGGCAAGAATTGATATTCAAGTCTTAAACCTCAAGTGCACAGCATAGCCAGTAGGCTGGAACTCAGACAGGATTTCTAAACTGTAGTCTTGAGGCAAATTCTTTTTGCTCCCAGAAACCTGGGCCTTGCCTATTAAGATTTTCAACTGAGTTGGCCTCCCTGCTTTAAGAAGTGCAATTTGTATTAAGTCAACTAACTGTAAACATTAACCACATCTAAAAGCAACTTTCCCATAACAGCTAGAGTAGTGTTGGGCTGCACAAATAAGTACTAAAAGTCCAGTCAAATCAGTTTATAAAAGAACAAGAATGTTGCCTATGAGCCCTGGCTACTCAAGGTTGGGAAGAGAAAGACTCAAAGCAAAGACTGTAAGTTAGCTCCAACTGAGAAAGTATGCTAAGAATTTGTGTTATGCTTTGGCTTAAATTGTCTTTTTCTTTTCACAATTGTAATATTCCATACCCTCTCTCTCTACTGCCTCCACATGCTCTTCCTTTTTCAACTAGTTGTTTCTACCTTCCGACATCCTGGAAGTTCTCCCTGCTCTTCATCACAGGGGCCTTTCATAAGAGATGTTGATAAGAACCGTGTCCTACAAGGCAATGTCAATGAGTGACTCTCCTCATTAGTTCTGAAATCCTCAGAGGATGCTCCTGGGCTTATGGACCTTGATAGGACACTCTGTAGCCAGTATGGTCAACATTCCTTCATTTATTGACGAGGAAGGCAGATGTGATGATTCACTTGAATCTGTGGAGACCAGAACAAGATTTCAGGTCTATGCTGTTAAGCTCGGGACTTTGGATATTCTAGACAAGAGAACTATTGCAGTTCAGAAGCAGAAGCGATATAGGAGAAATCTGATCATACTTTGGGTATGGAAAGTAGAACTCTATCAAGATTTCTAACCTTCTTGAACCTAGATTCATAGCTCTTTCTGCTGAGCTGCATAGCTGTCCCACGTTGGAGAATTAATTATATGATCAGCCATCCTCTGTGTGTCTTTTGATCACTGTAGACTACAGAAGGCATTACTTTCCCACTTGGCATCTTTCAAGCCAGGAAAGAAAGTATATTCCAGATTCTTCTCCTATAGAGACTGTCAGAGCCTCCTGTTCTGTAAATCTTTATTTTCTCTCCTTACCCACATCAGCCTGAGTTCAGGGACTATTTTGGCTAGGACCTCTCCCATTCTGCCCGCCCAAGCTGTGGGATCCTGGGAAAAACGGCATGCTGTTGTTTGTTTTGTGGTAGCCTGCAGACAAGCTCACTCAGAAGATTAAAAGCTAAATGAAAAAATGCCTCATGGGTGAGTGGCCTCCTTCCTGTTCTCAGGGAATCAGTGTGTGGGTGTGCAGTTCCCAAGCCCAGGGACAACTGCTGGAGGCAAACGTCGATTCCCACCTAGCTAGAGGTGTTCCTAAAAGCGCTGGCAGATGGGATCTGGCCCCAATTATGAGCCCACCCTTCGCTAGTTCTTCTATTTACTGTTTATCTGAATAGCTCTTTAATGGATCTCCATTAAAGGACTATGTCCTCAGAGGCTTCAAAATCTATTATTAACCTTTTTTTAACCTTATATTATTAAGTCTGTAGCCTCTGTTCACTTATCCATCCATTTAATAAATAATTTCTAAGTGTCTGCTATGTGCCAAGGAAGCACAGGACCAAGGCTGAAGTTAAGAACTGGATTCGAATTTACCCTATGGATCTTAGTCTCTAACTGAAAGAAACTGGGGGGACAGACAGGAATATTACATCCATTTTTACAAACCTGTGATTGATCCCAGACATAAGAGCCTGTGCGTGAAGAACAGAAAAAAGACGTGTGATTAGCATCATTTCCAAAAGGTTAGTTCGATGCTCGTGTGCTCAAGTCTCTCTGCTCATTTGTGTAGGATGTGGGATCACTGAGGTTACCCCACTTAAATTACAGCTTAGCCTGCCCTTCCTGTGAACCAGCCTTCCATCACAGCAACGAGGTACCTGAGAAAGTCAACTTAAAGGGAGGGAAGACTTTCTTTGGCTCTCTGTTTCAGAGGCTTCTGCCTTGGTCCATTGGTGCCATTTTTCCGGGGCCTCGGGTGTGTTTAGAGAACATGGTGGGAAGCATAAAGCAGAGAAAATCACTCACAGCTGGATAACTAGAAAACAAGGACACCTGGGATCCCACTAATCAGTTGAGGGCTCCCTGCCTAATTAACTAACTTCCTGTTATTAGACTTCACATCCTGAAGGCTCCATCATCCCCGGTATGCCCGAAGCCTTTGGGGGACTTTGAAGAATCCAAACTCTCACTTCTAATTCCAGTACTCAGGGAGCAGAGGCAGACCAGTCTCTGTGAGTTTAAGGCTAGTCTGGTCTACAAAGCAAGTATTTCCGGGAAGTTACATAGCGAGGCCTTGTCTCACCAAGACAATAACAAAAATTAACAACATCAGCAACCAAAAACAAACAAACGGAAACAAAAAGGCCAGAACTCTAACCTCCTAACTCACAATCATAAATCTCCATGTGGCTGTATTTCCCCCACTGTGCTTACCTTATAATATATGGCATAATTCACCTGTCCACAGTGTTTATTGTCTTTCTTCCTCTATTAGAATGCGTGCTCCATAAATTTGTGGAATGGATGGCCCAGACCTACCAAATGATCTCAAACAGGCAAAATTCCAGAATAAACTAAAACTTGCAAATAATGTCAGAGCAGCAGGAAGGGACATGTAAAATGCAGGGGGGGCGGGGGCACAAAGACTAAGAAACAGAGAGGCACACAGCACACAGAGGGATGGGGGAAGCTGACTACAATTTACCAGGTGACAGAGGAAATTATTCAACTCCTGTTGTGCCACTGCCTTCTCCAATAAGAAAAACAAAATGCAAACTTGAAAGTGCAGGGCAGTGGCAGTCACACGAAGAAGGAATTGCGATTCAGAGCACACACTTTGAAGTGCCCACACCTCCAGGCCCAGGTGAATGGCATCTCAGACTAAAGGGACTTTTAATCAGCATCTTGAATAACAACAAATGAGGGAGAGGTTCCAAGAAAGGATTCTAATTTCCAGTGCTAGCATCAATACTGTGTATGTATGTATGTATGTATATGATTTATTAGAATTTTGTAATTTGTTTACAATATAGTGTAAATCTTTGACACAAACATTGTGTGTTGCTAAGTTGTTATGTGCACCTGTATCAGCTAGGTTGAGTATTTGGGGGACAGAGAAACAAAGATGTTCAGTAAGTGAAATATCCCCCTAGCATGTTCCATCCTAAAGATCACAGTTTAGACTCTTTGTTTTGTTTTAGACAGGGTTTCTTTGTATAATCTTGGCTGTCCTGGAACTCACTCTGTAGACTAGGCTGACCTTGAACTCACAGAGATACACCTGCTTCTCCCTCCCAAGTGCTGGGATTAAAGTCATTCGCCCCTACCGCCTGGCACAGTTCACACTTGATTCACAGCAACATAATGTGAGTTTTGTTTAGAACCATATGTACTTGGCACTCCTCTGAGTAATGACTCAACTAAAGGAAATGAAGCGTACAAAACCCAACCCAGACAGGGCAAGCTCCTGCTGGCACTCTCCTAAAATCTCGGAAACTGCCATGAAAGCTGTATTTTTTCTAAGAATCAATATCATACATGTAAGATGTATACTTCTCTCATTGTCCTGACAAAATGCCTGATAAGAAGCAAGCTCAGTGAGGCTTGAGTTCAAGGTGATGTAATCCATCATGAAGGGGGCAACCATGGCAACAGGCGCTGGAGACTGCTGGTCCTAGTTCATCCTCAGTCAAGAAACAGAGAGTGAACAGGAAATGGACATGGGCCACAAAACCTCAAAACCTGATCTCTGTGCCAGCTTCCTCGACAAGGGTCCACCTCTTAAAGGTTGTGCAAACAGCACCCACTGCTGGTGACCAAATATTCAAATACATGAGCCTATAGGGAACATTTCACATTCAAACCACAGTGTATAATTTCTCTGATTATACAAACACTGGGAAGTAACTACACAGAGGATGGTATAATTCATAATCAAGATTTCCTTGACAGGTGTGGCGGTTTGAGTAAGAATAGCCCTCCATAGGCTCATATATTTGAATGTTTGGTTCTCAGTTGGAGGGCTGATTATGAAGGATTAGGAGATCGGGTCTTGTTGGAGAAGGTATGTCACTGGGAGTGGGCTTTGAGGTTTCAAAAAGCCCATGCCAGGCCCTGTCTCTGTCTCTCTGTCTCTCTTTCCCTCTCTGCCTGAAACTCTCATGTTCTAGCACCATGCCTGCCAGTCTTTTTACCATGATGGTCATGGACTCACCCTTCAAAACTATAGGCAAGTCCACAGTTAAATGCTTCCTTTTATAAGTTGACTTGGTCATGGCGTCTCTTCACAGCAATAGAAGAGTAACCAAGACAATAGGATTTACATTTTGTAAAACTGTACCTTAACAAATGCAATTACAAAATTAGTAGGATAAATCTTAGCAGGACTGAAAGGAACCAAATATTGATTTTTACCATTACCAGATGGGAGGGAATTATTTTTAGATGACTTTATTTTGATGGTTAGTTGATAGCAAACTTAATATGCATCAACATAGCTTCTCTAAATGTGCGTCCCATGGAAACCAAGATGCTTGAAGGTAGCAGTAAAAGGATAGTATCCAGCTCATGGAAAATGACCAGACTTCTGTGGTCATTTGATATGCACAGGGTAAACAGTGTGACAGTCAGAGACTGTCTACACAAGCATGAGAAGGAGGAGTACAGAAATGACAGGGGTTTGGCTCTTATTAGCCTTAATTGAGAAATCCATCAGTTTATGTCTTGACAGCCGCTAAATCTAAATTGGAGAGTTGGACTGATACAATTAGTTCTTAGGGAGGCAGGGATGAAGTGGGGAGCTGGACAGTTGAGAAACATTGGGGCTTGTGGAGGGAGTGAATACAAATTTCTCTTCTTCATAGGAAAGGGGGAAAGATTATAATAAGTTGGTGGCCATACCAGAAAGCAGGAAAAAGCACTGATGGAGATCGATAGCCCCAGACCTTGCCTTTTCCTCTATCCAGGTTACAACAACAACAAAGGGAGTCTAGCAACAGCAGACACCAGGTCAAACTCTTTGGCCTGTCTGGCTGTGTTTACTACCTGCCACTTAATGCCTGCACTGTTAAACCTCCTGGGCCTCAGATTTTTTCCGTCTATCAAGTAGGACTAATGATATTTGACTCACAGATTTGGTATGAAGGCTAAACGGGATTATACAGAGAACTGGGAGTAGATCTTAGGGGTAGAGCACTGGCTCAGCATGCTGTGAGTGCAATTCCCAGCACTGGAAAAGCATCTTAGGTTTGTGCTTTGTGTCACACATGTTTACCATGGAGGGAAAGCATACTGTATCCTTACACTATCTTTTGCAAGGCTAAGAGCAACTTAGTATACATAGCAATGGCTGAAATCATTTTACAAACCAGATTGCTAAATATTGAGTGGCCAGGAAATCTGCTCAAAGCCACTTTGGTAAAATAATATGGAACACCCCCCCCAACCAATCTGGGATTTCTGATTCAAGTATCTGATATCTTAACACTATGGGCTTTGCTTTCTTTACGTTGATGCCAAAATACTAGAGAGCCCACCTGACCACTATGCGCAGACTGTCAGCCATGAGCATTATTACCTGAGTTGGAGGGGCTGGCATGGGTGGACACAAGGACTGATCTCCAGAGTTAGAAGGAATGAGAGGATGAAGTAGCAACATCAGTCAAGCTTCCAAACGCTGGGCAGAGATACAGGAACAGCTACAAAAAAGGCTACCACAAAGCTGGACGGGATGATCTGTTAGGAAATAACCGCCACATCCAAATGTAACCGTAACACAAAGATAAGCTAGGATGAAAATCCTGGCCTCAGTATTTGGGGGAAACATAAAGCTATGGCTCATTAAGCCATTCTTTGGGTTTCATGTTGTACACTGAATCAGTCTCCTGTGGACCAAAACAAATAGAAAAGGAGTCTTACAGACAGCAGGAAAGAAACAACTTCTTACTATAGTTCATAGTTCAGATATAGTTTGAGTGTGTCCTATAAGGGTCATGTGTTGAAATTTAATTCCTCTTGTGAAATATTAGAGAAAATGTAAACTTCATTAAGCCACCATAATTAAATCCTAGCAGATTTATGACAGATTGTGTGTGTGAGAGACAAGGAGACAGAGAGAGAGAGAGAGAGAGAGAGAGAGAGAGAACCTACATGTGCATTCCCTAGCTTTTGTCACACAATGTACCTTCTTGGGATTTGCCAGCAAGAAGGCTATCACTAGATGTGACCCTTCAGCCCCAAACCACCAGACTGCTAACTAAATTTCCAGTCTTTGAAACGTGCCTGCCTGGGCTGGAGAGATGGCTCAGTAGTTAAGAGTAGGTTCTGCTCTTGCAGAGAGTCCAAGTTCAGTTTGGAGCACCCTTATCAGTTGGCTTACAACACTCCGTAAATCCAGCTCCAGGGGACATCTGAAATGCTCTTCTGGCCTCAGTGGGCACCTGAACTCATGTACGTAATTTAAAATAAAAAATTTAAACTATTCTGATATATTGTGTTATTAGCGACAGAAAACTCCCTAAGACAAGGCTGGATGGGAAATTGAACCACAGAATGGGTTTCAGTCCACTGTATCTGTGATTTGGCTATGAGAAGCTTTCTTTGTTCACCAGTAGATTCCAGGAAGCATGTCTTAGAGGACATTCTCTGAAGCAACCTGTGAACCAGTTCACAAACTCCCCGAACCATGACAGTTCTAGTTTTACAGTGCTTCGCAAGCTGAGTGTGCTCCTCAACTTTCTACGTCATTGTGTTTGTTATTGGATACTTTCATCAAGCACTTACCGGAGTTATTTCTACACAAACTAAGCTGAATGACTAGGAGTAATTAATAATTACGAGAAACTCAGAAATGTTCTGCTCAGTTCCATGTGCCTAGGATGATTGCAAAAGAGGGGAAAGAGTTAAAACAAGGAGAACCTTGCACCCCATTTGTCTCGCAAGCTCCCTCCATATCTTGTCTCTGTTTGAAAGCAGTGAAGCAGTAATTCTCAAGCAGTGCGTTGAGGCTGAATTTCATATTTGTTAACATGAAATACCATCAGCTAGTGATCCGTTTTCTCAATGGGAGTCTTATTGGCATCTTGGGTATGATGATTCATTCAGCAGGAGTGCCCCATGTTAAGACACTTAGTCTCTCTGGGATATCCTAGACAACCCTACAGTGGCCTTCTTAATGACTACCAAATTTTCCTTGTAAGAAACACAATCATTCAGTACCCCCTACAGAAATTAATTGTTTATATTCAAATAAGGGACCTTGGCCTTGCACCAAAAGATTAGAAACTAACTTTCTAGTCACATATTTTGAATAAAATGTCACTTACATGGTAACACATAGAAACTGCATATACGTGTGAGACATCTGGACACCACTTTCGAGGTAAAACATATGTTTTGGCTTCAGTTGTTTTTCCTGACTCACCAGTGAGCCACATGTACAGGTTGTTTTGGTCATGGGGTAACTGTATGGTGGAGTATCTGAGGAGTTTCAGAGAAGTAGAAATCTCTCAGGGTTACCCACACGACACACCAATATTTGAGTGATCTGTTTCTAACCAGTTGAGGCAGTAGTTTTACAGAGACAAAATGATGGAGCTTACCCATAGGAAGAACGTTCCTGTTTGAGGGGAATTAAGCATCTTCTATGAGACTCTATACAGAATAGTCTAGAAATAACTGTTAAACAAATTGAATAAAATGTGATAAAGCCAACACGGTATAGCATAAAGAATAAGTGCCTTGGTGCCATACAAACTTGGGCATAAATCCTAGTTCCACTGTACATGATATATATAAATTGTCAACTGACTTCCCAAAGTCTTCATCTTTTTCTTTCATAGAACTATAATAATAATATTTATCTCAAAAGGTTATGAATAAATAAAATAGTTTATCTTCGGCTCCCAGCACAGTTTCTGGCATATACTAGACACATAATAAATGATAGTTCTTTTCTCATTTTCTTTCTTCTTCCTTGAGGTGCAAAACAGAAATTAAAAAAAAAAAAAAAAAGACAATTATCTCCTAAAAAACACACTACATTTTAGTGCGATTATATTTTTGAGGTGTGGACAGATCACTTCGCCACCTGTAGCAGCTGTTTGTTGGTGCTCTGGTCTGAAGGTCATTTAGTGCCTTCTTGCCTGTTAGCAGCCTTCTGCATTTGCTTAAGGCTGGGTAAACACCTTCCAGCTCCCACAAAGGTCAGCGTGTCCTCTGGTCGAAATCCACGCCTTTAGTGGAGTGTTTGGTTACCCATCATCAAATATACATACCTCCTTATGGCCTCTGCGAGAAGAGTGTCCTTGTCGGCCCCAATGACTTGGAAGTTGGCATGGCACCAGAAGATTGTGCCAAGCGCATGCGGAGGCTTGTTCCTCAGAGAATCTCTGACCTCTGTCCTACAAAGCCCTGTGCTAACCCCGGTCTCCCAGGGAATGAGATGTCCTGCCTGATCTATGTTTAATTGCAACCTAAAGTGTAGCCATTCCTGCCGAACCCTGCAGCGCCATTGTCACGTTTCCAAAACCATCTTCTGTTTATTTGTTCGGCGGTGGCAACAATGGCTGACATGCCAATGAGATAGCAGAAAATTAGTTAGGAAGCCTCTGGAATATAGTACGTTGGGGGTATCCTGCCCTTGGATAAGAAAAGCGCACCCGTAGATAACTCTCTGCTCAGTGCCACATCCTGTTTTAACGGTCCCCTCTTAATACCATAGGGAATCACAGACAGCAGCCCCAAGTCAGGGAGCCAACGCCACCAATCACCTTCCTTCATTTGTTTCAAAGTGACAGGAATAAACGAGCTGTATGTTTAAGCCATGAGTTGTTGGCGCTGTTTCTCACCTGCAGCTAACTGATAACTGAGACGCACTGATTGAAACCCACTTAAGCTTGAGGTGTTTCTGTTTTCATGACACAAGCCACTACATTTTGCATCTTGACTGTCTTTCTAAGGGCTACAGACCTGGCTCTTTGAAGTGCTGGGTGTTGAAGGCTTTGTTTAGCAACACCTGCTACTATTGGGAACAGAGGTTCTCACCCTTCCTAATGCTGCGACCCTTTAATACAGTTCTTCATGCTGTGGTGATCCCCCCAACCATAAAATTATTTTGTTGCTACTTCATAACTGTAATTTTGCTACTGCTATAAATTATAATGTAAATAAATACCCAATGTGCAGGAAATCTAATATTATCCCCCAAAGGGGTCACAACCCACAGATTGAGGATCACTGCTTTAGGAGCTATGACCTGGTGGCTTGGACCAGAGACATTCCACGAATGCTCTTAAAAGGAGTTGTTGAGACTGACCGGTTCCTGTCTCCTTACTTGATTCGTAGCTGGCATGAAATGAACAAACTTCCTCTGTGACATGTTCCCAGTGTAACATACTGTCTAATAACAGGTCTAAAGCAGCAGGGCCAAACAAACCTCTGAGGCTGTGAGCCAAAATATACTTTTCTCCCCTATAAGTTAGCTTGGTTGTGGTGGTGGAAATAAAACACATAAGCTTACTTATTAGCCCATTCCCAGAGCCACTTTTGGTCTGTGATCATTGTGATTTCACTTTACTGACTCAAATAACGTATCCTGACAGTCTCAAAAGAAAAGACAAAAAACAAAACCAAAAAACCCTAAGCAGGATATTCTTCTGGGGGTCTTCCCTGTGACCGTGTCGATGGATGCAAAGCTTCCTTCCCTTCTGGGATGCTTCTCCACTTTCAAGAGTATCTATTCCTCTATTGTCACATCCGGGCCAAGAAAATGTAAAGGTGGGATTTCTATAAGTAGGAAGCAAGACAAGCACCATTCTAGAATGTTCATTTTAGAACGAAACTATTACCACTAGAAAAGGTCACAGATGCTGAATAAGACTGCCAGAGTTCAGGTCTCGCCTCTACCACTTAAATCTGTGGAACAGGGCCTTGTCTTAGACCAGGGTATACAACAGAAGAGCACAGGCTAGGTGGCCTCAACACCATTTATTTCTCATGGTTCTAAGAAGCCAGAAAGTACAAGTTCAAGGCACCTCGAACCAAGACCCAGGTAAGCTCTTTTCATTGCTTGTGGGCAGTTTCCTTTTTCATAAGTCCTCATTTGTTGTGGGTAGATATTGGTCCTTCTTTGGTTTCTTGTAAGGACATTGATCCCAACATGGCCTCACCTTCACGACTTTTATCTAAATCTACTGTTTTGTTGAGAGTTGGGATTTCAACACACGTATTTGAGGAGGGCATAGAACATTACTTCCACAAGGCATAATAGCATGTTTTAATTCCTTTATTTGTTACAGGCAAACGAAGACATTAATATCGTATACCTCTTAGTATTGTCAGGAGGCTTCAATGAGCTCATGCACACAACGTACCGAGGATGATGGACAGTGAAGCACAGTCATAAATGAAATGACCAGATTCACAGTGAGTACCAACATTTAGGATACTGAAGTGCATTGACAGATAGATGAACAATGTCTGAAGAGGTCTTTGGAGCAGTTAAGGGCATAACGGTTAAAATGTGGCTCAGAGAATAATAGATTTATAGGCCCAGTGCTCCAAAACAGGGCTTAAATATTCTGTATAATAATGATATCATTGACTCTGTTTTCCTTAAGACTTCTTAAAATGTGGAATGGTCCTTCCTGAGTTTGTTCATTCCATCAGGAAGTTTTAGCTCTGCAGCTTCTACTTGCTAATACTATTTTTAAGGAATAGGTAGAATAAGTCCAGTGCCTCTTAAATGTACTAACCCTTTTAAATAACATTTTTCTGCATTTTGCCCATGTAGAACCTCTTGGGCTGTTGGTCTTTTACCAAATTGTTGGTTCTCCCACATATGCCTGTTTGTTCTATGACTGACTCTTCCATTTTAGCCCCACTTACATTCTGTGAGTGAGCACAACACTACAATATAAAGCATACCATGGTAATCCTGGTCTCTCCTGTCTTTTACAAAGTGCACTTCTGCTGGTGCAATCTAGTTTCACCAAAATCCCTGTAGCAGCCCCACTAGCTCATTCTGAATTTCCTTCCCGTGTGTGTGTGTGTGCGTGTGTGTGTGTGTGTGTGTGTGTAAACCGCTAACTCCCATGTTACCTTTTTATAGCTATCTCTTTATTCATTAAATTCTACTCCATTCCATTTGATACACTCATTGTTATAACCAGCCAAGGTCTCCTTTTGTCTTAATTTTGTCACCTACTATATTTCCCACCCCATCTAGCTAGCTGTCGTACAAAATGTATAATAAACGTGTCTGTGGTGTCTTCATTTGGGTCCTTGGGAAAACTGGAAAAGACCAGGGTGTGCCAGCAACACCTGTTGACATTGATCTGTTTATTCTTCAGGAACCTTTGGTGTAAAATTTAAACAAGGTTCAGGGATAATTACAGAAGAGAGGACCAAACATCTTAAGAGCTGGAGAAGCAGAAAGTCTGCTGTGAGATTGTGTCTCCCAAGCATGTCAAAGAAGCTAGACCCATGAAGTCTCATCAACATGCAGCCTAACTATGACCTGAACAAGGATGAAACCAAAAGAAATGCTGGCACTGAGGGGAGAGCTATCAGGAGCCTTAAACCCTAGGCAAGGGACCATAGGCAACGAAGAAATACTGAGAACAGAAGTTGTCTTCCCCAGGGAAGAGCACAGCAGTTGTTATACAATACATAGGCCTGAAAATATACATACAAATAACATTACAGACTGAGCATTTTCTTTGAAAGTTTTTTTCCAAGTTGTGCTGATAATCCATTGTCATATACTAGACAATATTTTCATCCAGTTTGCTTCTTTGAAATTCAGGATATGCTTGGAGAGTTTTTTTTCATGGCTCCAGACTCCACTCTGTGAAACCCTGTGGATTTGGACATGCCTGGGTGTGTTGGGGGCAGGTAGGTCCAGCCAGCTAGTGCTTCTTTGTAGGGTCACTTCCCAAGAGCCTCATTAGAAGGTCAGTGGCTTGGAACAGAAAGACTAACATCTTTCTCCAAAATTATAGCTGAGAGTTATTATGGAACTGACACTTTCTCTTATTCAAGCGAGCTCCATTTCAGGTCTGCACAGATCATATCCCAAGGACACAGAGATTCAAGATACATGAATCTTGTTAGTGAACAATGGCTGAACAGGAGGGATAATTTTCTATTGTAGCAGAATCTGTGTTACTGGAATTTCTTTTTAGCTTCAGAGACCAAGGGGAAAAATAAAAGACTTCGGACAACTGTGCATTTTAGTCCTGGCACTGCAATTGAAGACCTGTGCCACTGAGTTTGTTTGCAGAGGAGCATTTTTAGTCCATGATGGAAACTTCTTTAAGGAAAGCTTATGAGGAGATGAGGGAGCCGAGGAGATGGCTCACTGGTAAAAATGCTTGACATGTAAGCCTGAGGAATGGAGTTTAGACTCATTGAAACCCACTGAAGCACCAGGTGGGTGTGGTGGCCAGCCCATGATTCCAGCCTTGGAGAGTAGGTAGAGGATCCCAGAATCTAGTTAGCCAGCAAGAGAAATCATTGCTGTGAGGTCTGGGTTTGACTGGGACATCCAGCCTCAATGCATAATGTAGAAGAGCAATGGAAGGTGATTCTTGACATCAACCTTGGGCCTTCAGATGCACACCCCTCATATACATACATGCTCACATACATGCAAAACATACATACACACCCACATGCACATACAACACACACGTGAAAAATGAAACAAGAAAAAAAATGATCATATGGGCTGGGGAAATGACTTAGTCAGCAAAGTGCTTGCCATGAAAGTGTGAGGGTTTGAGTTCTATTTCAGAATCCATGTTAAAGGAAAGCTGAGTAGGCCACAGAGGAAGACAATGCAACCACTCCTGATGAGACCTGATAGACTAGGATCAGAAGGAAGGGGAGGAAGACCTCCCCTATCAGTAGACTCGGGGAGGGGCAGGGGTGGAGAAGGGGGACAGAAGGTGGGATTGGGAGGGGAAGAAGGAGGGAGCCACAGGGAGGATACAAAGCGAATAAATTGTAATTAAGAAAAATTAAAATTAAAAACAGAAATGCTGAGTATAGGGACACACTTTTGTGATCCCAGTGCTGAGGAGGCGCGGACAAGATCCCTGGGGCTTGGTGGCCAGACAGCCTAATCTACTTGGCAAGTTCTGGGCCAGTGAGAAACTATTTCAAGACAAAACAAACAAAACAAAACAAAACACCCACAGGGATACCTTGAAGGGAACATCTGAGGTTCATACACACACACAGTCACACACACACACACACACACACACACACACACACATACACACACACACACACACACACACAGACCTGTATATATAAACCTGCATATGCAAACAAACAAGACACTTTCTATTTTCATTTGATACAATCAATTAATTAATAATTTGGGGGCACAGGGTCTTACTATGTAGCTCAGGCTGGTCTCGAATTCTAGATCCTTCTACCTAGGCTTTCCAAGTCTTGGGGTTACAAGTGAGTGTCAAGACTCATTCCTTTCTTACTATTTTAGAAGGTAGCCTAGGGTTGGCTGAGGCCTAAAGATATTCTGGCTTTGTCTGATATGTTACCTCTTTCTTTGAGTTTAGAAGTAGTTCCTGAACTTGGAATCTATTGCACCAAACTATTTAGTGTGTATCTGTGCATATCTGGTTTTGTTTGATAAGCACTGTTTCTCTCACTAAAAATGATCATTGCAGAAACAACAACAAACAAAAAACCCAGAGGTTAATAATGCCTCTTTAAATTTCCTTACTGGGAAGCCCTGTGGCATCTGCATAAATAAGAGCTTTGGTCCAGGGTTTTAGAAAGCTAGGAGCTCTGTGAAGAAGACAGAGGGAGAATACAGTAGAGGAATTATGCACTCTCAGCGACAATGCATCCAGAAGAGAAGGCAGCCTCAGAGCGGACATCCAGGGCCAGAGAGCAGCACAGGCTAAGGTCTCCTTCCTCTTCTTTTGTTATGATGGGCTGTGGCACTGAGTGCATGCATGGCCAAGGGAGGGGATGTCTGTTTTCTGGCCACCATCTTCGATGAGACTTCTGCAGCTGAAGGCATCTTGGAAGAGAAAAAAGGGAAGACAGATGTAAGCAGATAATTTCTTTATAGGAAGCATTCTCATGGTTGGTCCAGGTAGCAACTATGTTTATGTCATGCCATTACACTCCTTTGTTCTAGTTGGTGGCTCTGTAAATTAAAGTTTAACTTCAATTTGGGTCCCAATTCTTCTTCCTCAATCAGTATTTCCCATGAGGCCTCATTGTCTTCCTAGTCCACAAAAATACTCCATTGCCCACGTTCTGAGCAATGCTGTAGGGGCTTGGCTGTGTGCTATTGCTTTATAAATGCTTTAAGCATGGGAAGGAAGACATCTGCTCAAACAAAAAGTCTTCAATGACCTCAGCTTCCTTACAAAGAATGGAAGGAAGGAGAGGTGAATGGGGATAACCAGTAACAAGCAGGAGGACAGACTATACAGTCACTTAGAATCCCAGAATTTAAGAGGCAGAGGCAAGACCTTCATGAGCTGTGCCGTTCTAGAGATGAAGGAAATGTAGCATCCAGGAAAAGAAACTTCCCTGGGATCATTTCAACCAAGAGTGAGCCCAATCATGATATATCCACTGTCGTCTGTGTGTTCCATCTGGCCTTGGCTATTGTCTTGTCTGTGTCTAATGAAGGACATGATGCATATTGAGCAGCATATAAAACATAGTGTGGGGAAAAAAAAAAAAAGGAACCTCTTTCTACAGATATTTTACGTTGAGTTTTACCAGAGGAAAAAAAATGCTTTGTTGACCCATACTGACCCAGAACAGCACTCCAAACTGTAAACAGATTTTATTAACTTAAACTATCATATGGTTTCCAATATTTATTGTGGATATTTAAATTGTTGCTTCCAATGTTGCTGATTTCAGTGGATAAAGTATAAGACTTAACTGTCATAAGCATGAACGCACACACATCTGGATCAGGGACATGGATGAGGAACACACTTTAAAATCAAACCTGTATGTTCAGTTCAGCTTATAAAAGTGAATGGGGTAAGAATGGCACTTCCTCAAGATCCAGGTATACCTCTCCTAAGCATATATCCAAAAGATGCCCAAGTATACAACAAAGACATTTGCTCAACCATGTTTGTAGCAGCTTTACTTGTAATAGCCAGAAGCTGGAAACAGCCCAGATGATCCTCAACTGAAGAATGGATGCAGAAATTGTGGTACATCTACACAATGGAGTATTACTCAGCAATGAAAAACAAGGAAATCATGAACTTTGTAGGTAAGTGGTGGGAACTGGAAAAGATCATCCTGAGTGAGGTATCCCAGAAGCAGAAAGACACACATGCTATATACTCCCTCATAAGTAGATATTAGACATATAATATAGGATAAACTTACTAAAATCTGTACACCTAAAGAAACTAATCATGAAGGAGGACTCTGGTTAAAATGCTCAATCCCCATTCAGAAGGGCAAAGAGGATGGACATCAGAAGGAGAAAACGGAACAAGACAGGTGTCTGCCACAGAGGGCCTCTGAAAGGCTCTACCCTGCAGGGAATCAAAGTATATGCTGAGACTTATGGGCAACCTTCGGGCAGAGTGCAGGAAATCTTATAAAAGAAGGGGGAAATAAGACCTGGAGAGGATAGGAGCTCTACAAGGAGAGCAACAGAACCAAAAAATCTGGGTCCAGGGGTCTTTTCTGAGACTGATACTCCAACCAAAGACCATTCATGGAGGTAACCTAGAACCCCTGCACAGATGTAGCCCATCACAGTTCAGTGTCCAAGTGGGTTCCAGAGTAATAGGAGCAGGGACTGTCTCTGACATGAACTGATTGACCTACTCTTTGATCACTTCCCCCTGAGGCGGGAGCAGCCTCACCAGGCCACAGAGGCAGACAATGCAGCCACTCCTGATGAGACCTGATAGACTAGGATCAGAAGGAAGGAGAGGAAGACTTTCCCTATCAGTGGACTGGGGGAGGGGCATAGGTGGAGAAGGGGAAGGGAGGAAAGGTGGGGTTGGGAGGGGAGGTGGGAAGGAGCTACAATGGGGATATAAAGCAAATAAATTGTAATTAATAAAAATTAAAATTAAAGAAAGTGAAGGGGGTAGTCGGAAGCAAGGTAAGATTGGTTACATTGTGTTTTTAAAGTCAGGTTAAATTTAAACAAACTAAGTACACTGTGGGTAAACAGGATGAGTACAAAATTTTAGACGGTCCAAAGTATGTTATTAATATGGTTATCAGGTACAGCAAAAATTCAGTTTCTGAAGGCAAGAGGTATTGCAGAAAAAGCAGTTCCCACAAAAGAGACCCTGTCTCCAAAGTAAAACCAATCCAAGCCAACCAACCAAAAAACAGCAAGAGGAGAAAGAAAAGATCATTTGACATTCTTAAATGGATGTTAAAGCCTTATGTCATAGTTTGCTTTTTATTGTTGCGATAAAACAACTGACCAGAAGCAAAGTTGGAGAAGACAGGGTTTCCTTGATAGACAGGTTACAGTCCTCCATGAAGGGAAGCCAAGGCGGGGACCAAAGCGGAGGCCATGGAGGGTGCTGCTTGCTGTCTTGCTCCACGTGGTGGCGCGTCCAGCTTGCTTTCTTGGACAATCTGCCCAGGAGTTGAACCGCCTGCAGTGGGCCGGGTCCTCGCACATCAATCTTTAATCAAGAAAATGCCCCACCAACACCTCACAGGCTCATCTGATGAAGATAATTCCTCAGCTGAAGTTTCCGCTTCCCAGGTAACTCTGGTTTGTGTCAAGTTCACAAACATTAACCAGCACACCTTAAGCCAAATCCTATCACAAGACACTGCACATAGCCCTCCCGACCCCTCCAGCCAATCCAGAGGCAACACTGTTCCTCTTTATAAACTGCTCTGTTAGCGTAGAGCTGTCCCTGCTTCCGGGAAGCTACCTATCATCTATGGCCAGTGTAGCTTCCTTATGAACAGCCTCTGCTGACCACCTCAAATTTACATTACAGCAAACTTCGACGTTTTGGGTGCAGCAGTCATTTGCTGACTGATGTCATGTCTTGCACCAGGAGCATTGCAGGAGAACTTGTGCGATCAGCCCTTCTTTTCCTGGTTAACCTCTGTAACAGCTCAATAAATCTTTTTATTTATGCTCAGGAGTTTGGGTTTAGTATACCCTTTCACATGGTAGTCAATATTGTATTCTCCATAAAAGTTCTGCTTGTAATTAGTGTCATTCCTTTTGAAATGTTTTGTCCTGCCCCTTAGAAACTCACTCTGGTTGTTAGTTTGTTTTGTTTTCTGCTTTCTGTTTGTTTGTTTTTCTTGATTTTTTTTGTTCGTTTACTTGTTTTGTCCTAAATTGAGGCTATAAGGCATCACAACACTCTCAAATCTTAAGACACTGTCTAAAAAGTTTAAAGCCCCTGCTTGGAAACCATCTGCACAGTCAGTCAGTTATCTCCCATTTTCTCTTCCAAAGTTTCAGCCTTTACTGACATAGGCAAACGCTGGACACAGTTTGGAGTTCTTAAACTTCCTGTCTGACCCCTTGGATCCCACCCCAGAGTGCCTTCTGATGTTATTGCTGATGTGTGTTACACAGCTTCCACTGCCTTCCCGGTTCGGCATTACCCCGCTCTGTCCACAGCAGTAGGAAAACTGCAAATGTTTGTCCCAGAATTCCTTGCAAGCTGGCATTCAGGGGAGACATGACATAGAGGTTTGGGGAATACAGCTGGTTGTTATTGACTTCTGCTTTAACCATATCAGGAGCAGCACCAGCAGCTTGACGACAGTTATGTCAGCAATTAGGGCAGGAACATTGAAACAAGGTTATGGGGTGACTATAAGACCACGGAGTCAGGACAAAGCCATGCTCTCTTATATTCAAAGTAGTTTAGTGTATAGCTCAGTAATGGCTGCGTAACAGCCAGGAGAACCCGATCTTGCCTTGTTTTATCCCAGCTACTAGTGCTCCTGTAACTTGCTGCATCTGTTCGTATCTCCGTGACTGGCAGGCACTACAGCACAATGTCGTGAGCGAGCTTGGTGTGCGCAACATCAGCTAACGCAGTGTGTCCTGGAAAGCATCCCATTCTGTGAAGACATCCAAGCTAGACCCGGTGGGCTATCTCAGCTCCGCACACACAGCTCTTTATCTCCCTGGAGAGAAGAGGTAAGCCCAAGCCCTCAGATCCTGTGTGAGCCTTCGCATTCTCCACTGGCATTTACTGATCTTGTCTGCACCATGCTTATTTCCAGAAGGAAGGTATTCAAATTATTGACAAGAATTGCAAACCTTTATGTCTGTTGAGCACTTTCTTCTTTAAGGCGTGTGATTCAACACTCTTATCTCCCTGAGCCTTTTCTTCCCTTCAGCCAAAGAATTTTCAAGCCATGTTTTCTTTTGGCATCTCTGCTTTCATCTTCTCTAAGGCTCTTTCTCTTTGCAGATAATTGTACTTTTCAATCCTTCCCTTCATATGTAACAATTTTTAATTAATTTTAGGAGGTGTATAAAATAAAATTTATGACATGCCATACATGAGTATTATTGAAATTCATTCATTTGCTTCCCTCACTCTTTCTTGTCACCCTCTCCTCTCTCACCAGTGTTGTCTCTTTCTGAAATGGTCCCCTTTTTATTTTTATATCACACCACACACACACACACAGAGAGAGAGAGAGAGAGAGAGAGAGAGAGAGAGAGAGAGCGCCAGGCTTTACATGTGAGAAAGAACATGAATGTTTGCTTTTCTTTATTTTTTTCCATTGTCCTCTCTTCTTCCCCACCTCTTCTAAATTCATTATTTACCATACCTACATACACATATATATTCTATGTGTGAAAAGAAAATGATGTTTATATTTCTGAATCTGTTTTTTGTTTGTTTGTTTGTTTGCTTGCTTGCTTGCTTGCTTGTTTTCAGACAGGGTTTCTCTGTATAGCCTTGGCTGTCCTGGATTCACTTTGTTGACCAAGCTAGCCTCAAACTCAAGGTGATCCACCTGCCTCTGCCTCCCAGAGTGCTGGGATTAAAGGCGTGCAACACCACGCCTGGCCTGAATCTGTCTTATTTTGCTGAATATATTCTCTAGTTTCACCTGTTTTCCTGCAAAATGTTTTGGTCTTCTTTATGGCTGAAAACAATTCATTGGACATATGTACATTTTAAAAATCCATTCATCTGTTCTCTATATGCCTGTTGGTTCTGCAACTTGGCTGTGTAAATAGCACTGCAGGGAGACATGGCAGGGAATGGAAGTTGGTAAAATCTGATGTATGAAAAGGATATTTAAAAAAATCTGATACTTGGTAAGTATCCTAAATATTTATCCTTGAAAACATAATATGTGTAGTTCTCATAATTGATTAAAAAAGCTTCTTAGCTCCTTTTTATAATAGATGGAGACCATTATGGACATCTACAACTGGTCAAAATGCAGAAAACAACTGCCCTTGGGGTGCCCAGCACCAGCTGATACATCTACAATACAACCTCTACTCCCAAGGCTCAGCTAGCATCAAAGAAGAGGGACCCAGAAAGATAGTGAGAGGCGGAGGACCTGGAAGTGTGCTGCAGGAGTGTGTCTTCTAGATATGACACTGAAGCTGCATTTCTGAAATCTTAAGCAAAACTTTAACTCTGACCACAGCAGTCAGCATGCCAGCGCGGCAGGGTAAAATCTCATGGGGCCTCAACCCTACATGGATGGGGAGCTACAGTCTTATAGTGGAATCTCTTTGTTTCTGCCTTAATTGTATACAGAGTATTCGAATCTTGAATTGCAGTAATTTCCTTTCAGTACTTGAAATCTGGCGTTCCATTCTTTGCTATGAGCCACACTAGCTTGGAATTTCTGGTGGGGGGGATCTTGTTCATTCTTGGGTTTCTGCCTTTGGAAGTGAGTTGGCATTTTTCCCCCTCCCAGGTTTTAATACCGTTTATTTGCTTTGTAGTTTTGACATCTTGACTGTATTGTATAACAGAGGTTCTTCTCTAGACACGAACATTTGGGGTTATCAATGACTTTTTTATTTTAATGTCCATTTTCATTTCTAGATTGGAGATACTTTTGTTATGATTTTACTAAATATATTTCCTTCCTGTGCCTTTAGTTTTCACCTCAGATATTTTATCTACCCTGTGGATTCTTAGGTTTGGTCTCCAGATTGTGTCCCAGAGTTACTGAAAGTTGTGGTAATTAAAATAAGACTAAGTATTTCCAAAAGTTTAAAAAGACAAAAAATTATATAAATATAGTGCTTCTTTGACTTTTTTTTTTTTTTTCTGTTTCTGGCATTCTACCTTCAACTTGATGATTATTTCCACTGTGAGTTTTATATTTGAGTCACTGAAGTTTTCATTTCAAACATTTCTTTTAACAATACATATTTAAATTAACTCTTTGAGAATTTCATGTACACATACAATGTATTTTGATCATCTTTACCCTACTCTTTCTAATGCATCTACTTTGAGATGTATTCTCTCACTCCCAGCTTCCTCCCTACTTCATGCTCTGTTTTTAATGGCCTCCAAGTCTTTGTGCTATCCATATACTCCTGCATGTGAGGGCGTCTATTGGAGCCTAGTTGAGTTATCAGCGGCCATACGTTAACACAAATGAACTCTCTCCCAACTTCAGACACCATCCACTGTCAGTACTCCCTCAGCTAGGGATGGGGGCTCACGACCCCTTTTACCCCCTTCATCACCTAGTTTTTTCTTATGCACGTATTTGCTATTGTGAGTTCATGAGTGATCTGATCTGTCATGTCCAGAAGACACTGTCCTCACTGGCTTCTGGCTCTTGTAGTCTTTCTGCCTCCTGTTCCATGATAGCCCTGAGCCTTATGGGACAAAGTGTAATAGAGCTGTACCATTTATGTCTGAGCATGCCACAGACACTTACCCTCTGCACTTTGGTAAGTTGTGAGTTTCTGCATTAACCACTACCCACTGCACAAAGAAGCTTCTCTGATGAATGAATTCTGAGAACAGCCTGGTCTATGGTATAAAGATGGAAATTTAGGATGCAGTTTGATTCTGTGTTCATTTAACAAAATAATAGTAATAGTCTCACCTCTGGGGACTATGAATTTCCTAGCCATGAGTCCTTGACCAGATTTATTGTACCAGACATGAATTTCCCCCTGTGGAATTTCCTCCTCCTGATTGGCCTTAAATCCAATTAGAAAGTAATTGGCTACTCCCATATCTTGCCATGTCAGTCATTATTGTAACTCACCGGGTTCTGTAGAAGGAATTTCTTGTGTCTGTATGGAAGCATCACCTATCAATAAGAAGCTAATGGCCTATACCTGAGGCAGGAAGTAGGAGATGGGACACTCAACCAGCCAGGTGTAGGAGATTCAGTCAACAAGTTGTGAGGAGGACAGATGTATGGTACCTGAGCAGAGGTAACCAGCCACATGGCAAAATGTAGATTAGTGTAATGGGTTATTTTAAGTTATGAGCTAGTCAGAGAAGAGCCTAGCTAAATGGCCTAAGTATTTATAAAATTATTATGAGCCTCATGCATCATTGTTCTGTGAGACTGGGGCAGGGAGGAGAAACCATAACCAGGTTCACAGCTTGGTAAGGTTGTTGCTCATGGTCAGTACAAACTTGATTTCTCCATGTCCTGTGACCAAACTATGTAATGTCTATAGCTGAAGGGTCTTACCATAAAGCTCTTGTGAGAAATCAACAGCAATGACAATTCCTTGTACTGCTTCAGGAGACTTAGGACACTTCCAACCAGTAACTCGAGAGGGGTATCTCATACCTAGCACTGGATGTTTTACATGTTACCCTCTGTGTTAAGTAGCTTCAATTTGTGCGTGTGTGTGTGTGTGTGTGTACATACATGGCCTACATAACAGTAGTTTCCATATGGCTTTTTCAATAATCTTTAATGTTAGCTATTTTTCTCCAACACCTTCCTCTCCCTTATTCGCTCATTCCTCTCCCCCATTTAAACTTATCTCCCCATCACTATTCCCCTTTTCCCCTTCATATCACTGTATTCTGTATTCACACACACCCCTCTCCACACTAACTCCACACCAATGGTCTCTTGTCTTGTTTCCTGGCTTCTAAAGGTACTCAAAATAAAAATGCTCATTTTTAAGAATTCAATGCTAAGATCCACAAATAAGTTAGAAGATACAGGGCTTTTCTTTCTGGGTTTGGGCTACCTTACTCAGCACAATGTTTGCCAGTTCCATCCTACAACTTTCTTAAATTTACACACAGCTTTCTTAATTTTATTTTCTTTATAACTGAATAAAACTTCATGTATAGGCATTGTGGTGATTTGAATGAGAAATGTCCCCCATAGTCTCATTATTTGAACACTTGCTCCCAAGTTGGTGGTGCAGTTTGGGAAGATTATGGAACTTTTAGGAAGTGGTGCATTGGTGGAGAAAGTGTGTCACTGGAGGGCATCTTTGAAGCTTTGTAGTCTTGATCTTCTTCCTCATCTTTCTTTGACTCTTGGGTGAGACATGTGACTAGCGAGGTATTTATTACTGTGGCTATGCCTCCCCGCCTCAATGGATTCTATCCTTCTGGAACCCTTTCTTCCTTAAGTTGTTTTTGTCAAGAATATTCCATCTCGGCAGCAGAGACGTAACTGATATGGGTTCCACATTTTTACTAGCCCAGTCATCAGTTGGTGGACACCTAGGCTGTTTCCACATCTTTGCTGTTGTGAGTAGAGCAGTGGTGAACATGAATGAGTGCCGAGCTCTGTAGTAGCAAGTAGGATTCTTTGCTACATGGCCAGGAGTGGTGTTATACAGTGGATCTCTAGCTAGATGTTTAGAAGCCACCACACTGATTTTCACAGAGGTTGTACCACTAGTGGATCTCAACAACAATGCATGAGGCTCTTTTTCCTTATATTCCCAATAGCATCTTCGTCATTTGTTTTCTTAATCTTAGCTATTCTGACTTGGATCAAATGCATTTCCAAGTTTTCTACTGGCCTTTTGGCTAACCATCACTGAGTTTCTTAGTCAGTGTCAAGTTTCTCATCCCTGGTGCCGGTTCCCATCTATGCTTCTCCTTTTTCTCTGGGCCTTGAATTGATTTTTCTCATATAACTAATCTGATGGTTTGCATCCACTTTGCAGTCACTGATAGGTCATATAAGTTCTGAGTCTGTTATCCAATGTGTTACCCATTTCAGTGTCTTTGTCTTTTCTAATTATGATCTTTTAGAAGAGTAAATCTGCCTTGGTTTTACATGCTTTTTGTCTTTTCTGTGTTATGGTCTATGCATATTTTGGGATGGATATCTTTTCTGGCTTTGTGAGTCTTCTTAGTGAGCAGTCTTCCCTTGAGGATCCAATATCTGGTACCATTCAACATGAAGACAATAAGCTGTCATAAAAGCAGTAATACCAGAGAATATCAGATATAGAAATATACTTAAATCCAAAGGTTAAACCAACAATAGAAAAGCAAACAGCAAAACTAATGAAAAGCTTTATTCTGTTGAACTGGTGCTGCACCTAGCAAGGTCAAGGATCAGCCGCTCAAAGGTCGAATCATTTCTTTGTATACCTGGAGCTGCTTCTGAGCACCATTAGTGATACCGTCTGCAGGCCAGGCAGGTTCCCCCTCAGGAGAGTTCCCTATCTTTGGATTGCTAATGTCTAAGTCACCCTTGACATCTTCTGAAGATGTGGAGGTGCACGAGAAGCAGCTGGAGCACTGAGGTCTGTTGCTAAAAGACCCACCCCAGTGCTTTCCAGTCTTGCTCAGTATTAAACATGAAACAGGACAAAGGTGTATGCAATGATGTCCCACCGGACCTGAGAACTGCCCGACAAAGAGGAAACTATTCCGTTCCAGAGACTTGCTGACTTCTGGCTTGGGACTCTCAGTCTCCATAGAGTTATCTATTCCTGGCTGGAAAATAAAATAAAATAGGGCCACCAGTCTTCCTAATCTGAGCCTCCTGCGCCCAAGCTTTCTAATCATGTCCATATAAAGCTCTCACGGATCCATCATTGTTTCATGCCATCACCCCAATGTTTTCAGGCCTCCTTACTATCTCTAAGCAATATGCCCCCTGTCATGATGATTTGGTTATAGGCCCTGAGTGTGGAGACTGCCACAGTGGACTTCTCCAGTGCTGAGTTGTGGCACACACAAGTCTGTCATGCAAAATCCCCAGGAGGTTTTAGAACTTGTGGGAACTATAAGCTTGCTCTGTGTGTAGGACTGACTCCCTTCATACATCTATGAAGAGACACATACATGAATGTGTTGTGTGTAGGCTCATGCCATACAGTGTGCATGTGGAGGTCAGAAGAAAACTTCTGAGGGTTGGTTCTCTCTGGTATGGGACTTGAGTGATACAGGATGTCAGGCTTAGCAGCAACCATCTTTACCCAGTGAGCCATTTCCCCAGCTCCTTGGTTGCCTGGCTTACATCGTGGAAGTCTTTGGCTCCCTTCCTCCCACTGGAGAGCATGGTGAGCTGGCTCCTCTTCTTTTTGCTGCTTGGCATTTGTATTCTCTCTAGGCTTTGCAGATGCCTCTAAATTCCTTGTGCATTCTCATGCCCTTCTATGTTTTCCCTCTTTGTGGAAGGTTTATTTTTCATCTGACTTTTCACAATCCTGCCATCACATGGAGACTGTTTTTAATCTTTCATCTTGTCACACCTCTCACATAGCCCCCAGAAAAAGTAGTATTAAAA
Organism: Psammomys obesus; assembly: GCF_907164565.1. NCBI lineage: Eukaryota > Metazoa > Chordata > Mammalia > Rodentia > Muridae > Psammomys > Psammomys obesus. The sequence continues at coordinate 15,036,970 of NW_026591086.1, read as the reverse complement.
AAATAATTTCATCACAGGAAGGCAGGTCAGTGTGGGTAATGTCTTCTGCCACAGATGTAGCTTCTTACAACTTAAGTATAGAGAATGTTTTACTTCCCCCAAGAAATATGAAGAGGGACGTTGAGTTGAACTGTGCTGGAATTCTATACGTTATCACAGTTAAATTCCTACTTTATGCATGTAGAAGCCAATACTTCACCATTCTGAGTAAGGGGAATGGATGTTTCTGACTCCAAATTTGGAGAATACACAGAGTGGCCTGTACACTGATAAACTTCTTTACCTTTAACCTTCAGCATCTCTCTGCTGAACTTTTCTGCGATGTCTCCATATAATGCAGATAGGACAGGCTTAGAAGTTGACCTTTCATTAGACATGAAACTTAGAACAACGACAGCAACAGTAACCACAAAAGCTTCTCAGCTGTGTTCTTGAATGTCACCCAGAAACAGAAACCCACGCAGCCAAGTTTCCCCAGATCTTTGTTACATCTTCCGATGTTGCTAAGATATTAGTTTATCAACATGCTGAGCTTTTGCTACTGCTGTGTGACCAGGGAACACTGCAAGAAAACTACCCTGGGTATGAACATTAGCTTTTAAAACAAGGAACCACAATACAAGGTAAGTTGCTCTTAAGTAAATCTGTCTTTTGGTTTTAGATTTCAGTTAACTTAGAGGTTGTTTTCTCTGTGCATTCTCCAAGTATTTTTAATCAAACTTTATCCTGTGTAGAGCACTTGAATGGGTAAGATGGATTTCTTCAGCAATAGCCCAAGAAAAGGCATACGTGAACTGTGTGCTCACATACCACAAGAAACATCATCAGTCATTTCTTCGCACTATTTGAAGATAGAAGGAATCCTTCTAGCTTTGAAGAATATTTATTCTTTGCTCCAAAGACCTGAAAAATGGGAGGAGGGATGTTGAAATTATTTGAGCGAAGGAAAGAGTGTAAGTTTCAGTCAGAGAGAACAAGCAAAGAGTATGTCTTAATTATTACGAATCCCTGGGTATCCACTAAAAAAAAAAAAAAACAAAAAGCAGTATTAAATAAAATATTCATTGCTTCATTTATAAGCTTATATCATGGAAATAGAACACAAAGAGATGCTGAGAGATGTGTCTACAATAAATTTCAGCTGTAGAAGATCCCCAGGGTTAGATCTCATATCTGAATCCTCAAATGTATTGAGATTTTTTTTTTTTTTTTAGACAGGGTCATGGATCTCTCTATGGAGACTAGGCTGCTCTCAAACTCACAGAGATCTGCCTGCCTCTGCCTCCTAGATGCTAGAATTAAAGGCATGTGCCACCATGCCCAGCTACTGAAATCTTTTTAAGAATGTATATGTTAGGCACTTGTGTGTGTGCATCTATGAACATTTGCTGGGGGGGGTGTAGAAAGAGAAGAAGCAGGCACAAACTCAGAGCTTTATACTCAGGCCCTCAATGAATTAAACAAACGATGAAGCAGGCATAATGGCTATCATTATGTAGATGAGAGGAGGGAGGCTAGCAAGGGAAGAAACTCAGGTCTATTGATTCTAAATCCATGTGGCCACTATTCCAGATTCTCTTCTCTAGTTAGTTTGTGATATAGGTATTGATAATAGTTTGTTATATCTAGAGAGTTTGTTGCTACACTTGATTTGTCTTTTTTTTTTCTTCCTGTTATTTGTAGTTTGTACTGCTGGAAAGGGCAGAGGCATGAGCAGAGAGGAAAATGCTCAGAGTTGCCTCTGAAACCCTAACCAATACACCCATTCCTCTCAGACTGTTAGGTTTTCCTTGTTGGATAAACCTGAGATTCTAAACCCTAATGCACTGAGAAATGAGATGTCACCACTATAGGGAAGTCCTCTGTTCTTACCTTTGTCAGACAGGGGAGAGAAACAAGAGTGAGCCTAACAGTTTATTTTTTATCAGAGTGCTATGAAATCACAGATATAAACATGCAAGAAATGGATATCCCTTGTGGCTATTAGTAGTTGTATTTTAGAAAATATTTAACAACCTAGGAAGGTTCATAACATCTGTATTGTGATCACTATTTCCTAAAATCAAATACAATACTTCCTAACTAAATAAATAACAACTAATCAAATGCCAACAGAATTTAAAGATGATAATCTGTTTTTAAAAAACAGTTGTTTGTTTCTTTGTTTATTATGTATAGGAGCACTCTATTTGCATGTGTGCCTGCACGGCAGAAGAGGGCATCAGATCCCCTTATAGGTGGTTGTGAGTCAGTATGTGGGTGCTGGGAATTGAACTCAGGACATCTGGAATAGCTTCCACTGCTCTTAACTCTGAGCCAGCTTTCCAGCCCTGCTTAATCTTATTTTTTTTTCTCCAATTTGAATCTTTCAAATTCCCAAAGATATAAACATTTCTTTTAGAATCAGGCAAGATAACAGCACTATTTAAAACTATAAAGAAGTAACTGCTGTAGCCTGGATTGTCTCTACAAGCAACCTACTGTGAACACAGTGGAGTAGAAAGACAAGGGCAGAAGGATGATGCCTTCTGCTGTAAGAAAGGAGGGTTAGGAAAAGATGGGGAACTTAGAGAAAAGCAGAGATCTACTTACTTGGAAATAGGAGAAAATAATTACTTATTTTCTTACTGTCTTAGGCCCATCCCCAAAGCTGGTTAAACAAAATGAAAACTGATTCTGTATTTGTTATCCCTTGGAGGTACAAAATGAGGAGAAAGTTGAAGAAGCCGTACAAGCCTCAGAGTTTTTCACAGATTCCCCGAATTCGAGTCCCTGCTTCTGCCACGGGCAGTTCATTACTGAAGGTACGACATCTTATTCAAAGAGGGAAGGCTTGCCTTCTTTCTTTGGAGGGTTGAGGACCTTTTTCTCCTGTCTGTGTGTGTGTGGGGGGGGTGTCGTTTGGCTGACGTAAGGCTGAAGGAGGGAATAAGGCAGCAGTGGCACAGCCTAACCCTGAGCACTCCCAATGGTCAGTGTGAGAAACAGTCTTCTCCTGTCGCTGATCCACCACCATGGGAAATCACTAGCTGGCAGCATCAACATCGTGGCTTCCTGCTTGATCTGTCAGCTTCTTTCCCACCGAGCTAATTATAGCCACCCACATAAACACTCTGTAAAAATATCATTTTCTTTCATCTCTTTCAAGAAAGGTAGGGGACAGTGTAAGAATATGAGAAATGTAACCGGCTATTTACTTCTCATTTAGGATGTTTAAAGTTTTACACAGGTGAGGAGGTGGGCATAGTTTTTTCTTGATAAAATAGAAACTATAACTTTCAAGACTTTTTTTTCCAATGTAAGGGAAATTCTCTTTCTATTGGGGAGTTCTTCTCTTGAAATGAGCTAGAAAATTTTCTATTATCTTGTCTGTAAGTGTGTGACTGGCTTAATTAGTTACTCAGGAATGAAATCCTTTCTCTTCTTCAAATATATTATCCCCGAGCATACATAATACAGAAACTGAGAGTGAGTTGATGTCTTGCATTGTGAGGCTCTTGGCCTTGTTACTCTTACTCTGAGTATACTTTTAATATCAAATTTAAGGGCTCCAGACAAAAAAACAATTTGTCTCACAGATTTCTGATTTTAGTCCCTCATAGAATGCCTAACAAGTAAAAGTCACCTTAACCTACAGTTTCACCTAATAGCATAAGTGCAGTTTTCCTCCATGGTTTCCACCTGAAGTTTCTGTTGTCTTGGTATTTCATATTCAAGACAAACTTATTTTAACCTGATTTTTCTAGAATGCTGGTGCCATTATCAAAGTATCCCCACTTATTTTTGAGACAGGATGTCACATAGCCCAGGCTGACCTTCAGCTTACTATGTAGGTGAGGATGACTTTGAACTGATCTTTCTATCTCTGCCTCTACACCCTTCTCTTTGAAACAGGGTCTCACTGTGTAGTTCTCTACTCTTTCACTTGATTCTTAGCACATTGCCCATTTGATCTGTCTATCTCTATTCCTTACTGGAATTTTCCGCTGGACATCCCAGCTGCCTGGAAGCCTCCATAAATTCAGGCCCTATGTAGATTCCCACAATTTATTTTTCTCAACTAAGGACCAATAAAATCGTCATAAGTCAGCAGCCTTTACATTTCCCCCAGCATAAAAGTATGAGCTACATAACCTTGTACCTTTTCCTTCCCTGTTTTCAACATCATCCAAACAAGGAGAAGATGGTTTACACAAATGGTGAAGATAAATTTCTTGATTATTCATGTCCCAGGTGCTTTAAAAATACGTGTCACCTTAAGAGAAGTGGCTTACTCCTGTGGACACTGGTACTGAATGTGTCATACTTTCAATTACGAAGGGATTTATCAAAGTCACGTTTTTGTTCTGACAGGACCTAAATCAAGGGCAGCAGTGCTACTTGTACAGCATCATGAGGATTTACGACTCCAGGCCCCAGTGGAAGGCCTTACAGACCCGCTATATTCACAGCCTTGGGTACCAATATCAGCTGGGTGAGTTTAACTACCTTACCTGAACCAGGCACATCAGTACAGGACTACTCATTACAGCCAGAAGTCACATCTCCAGATAAATAATTCCAGAAGAATGGGCTCTGCCAACCTAGTGTATCAACATGGTTGGCTAGCCAAGTTTAAAAATGATTATCCCTGATAATAGACAGTGAAGTTTTATAGGTGAATTAAGAGGGTTTAAAGAAATTAGAGTATTGATTCTTATAAAATGTTAACAACTCTCTGAGATTTATATGAACTTGATCTGGTAGATCAATAGCACTGGACTTGGAAAGCCAACATAAGCTCAAACAATGGCTCCTCTCCTTACTGTTTGTGTAAGATCAAAGGCAGTTTACTCCCAACAATAAGAGCTACATTGTTTGAGCATTTGGCATAGTCCATACCTCCTGCCTAGGGCATTATGTGCAATATCCCACTTTCTTTCCACTTTATAGTTATGGAACCAAAATCCTAGAAAAATTATGTACTTTGGTGAAGACTACTCAGCCAGTCATTATCAGTGAGAACTTCATGCAAGAGGAGGCTTCTCCAAAGACCATGGCTTCTATCTACTCATGAGTTGCTCTTTCCCCTTTTCTACCAAATCTATTCATATTTTATAAAGCACAGATGAAACCATGGTTTCAAAAGATATAAACGCATCATGAGCACCAACCTGCTGGAAGGCTTCATTGTTGTTAAGTCCTCTAGCTTACAGGAACCTCTCTAGCTGCTCGCCCCTCTACTGCCCAATCCGCCCAAATCAGGCAGAAAAATGAAACCTAGACAAGTTAAATAATTTGACCAGGGCTGTACAACTAGTAAACAAAGACATAGGATTTGGAGATTACTGAAGATTGCCTGGAATGTGGTGGAAGCACCATCTGGTGGTTGTTTTCAGAGCCCGATGCCAAAGAAGCCAACAAACTAAAATGCAGAGGCATTTACTGGTGTTCACAAAAGCTAATGGCCACCTTACTAAAATGCATATTCCCAGGCCTGTCTCTCTGGGATCCGATTTAGAAGGTCTTTGAAGAGAGTAGAGCTCTGAATTATAATGGGTATTTTTAAAAAAAAAAAGTACATAGATTCAGAAAATCTAGTAGATACTATAAAGACTTCCTCCTGTTTCTCTTTTCATTTCTTCTGGCTCTGCAGCCCTTGGGATAGCGCCACCCACACTCAGGAAAGGTCTTCCCCAGCTAGTCTTCTCTAGAAGTACCTTCACACAAGTGTCCACAAGGTGGGCCTCAACAATCTTTAGGTTATCACTAAGGTCATTTAAGTTGAGAGAGAGGATTAACTAACATGTTCATTGAAGGAAAGTACCATGAACCAAGAAATAAACGCTTCCTGTCCTCGGTGGTAGTATAACCAGGGCATGCTGATCGCCGACGTAGAACTTTGTACACTTCTGTGAATATCCTTTTCCTGTAAAACTGTTGCAATGAAGAGATGGCTTGATGGCTAAGAGCAACTTGCTGCTTTTGCAAAGAACCTGAGTTCAGTTCCCAGCACCCACTTGGCTCAGAACCACCTAGAACGGCAGCTCTACGAGTTCCGTCACCCTCCTCTGGGAACAGTGGGCACATGTGTGGTACACATACACACATTCAGGCAAAACACTAGATAGAGCTTTCAAACATAAATGCTGACACTGAAATCCCTTTCCTCTCTCTCCCCAGGTTACATCACTCAACAGGAGGCCCTGTCTTGTGCTGCCGCTCTTGGACAGTCCACCATGCGAGCCTCAGGCGTGGAAGCTCCTCGAAGGACCATTCCCCCAAAGTCTTCAGCCATTCAAAGAGAGAGTCAACAAGCAAAACCAGGGTTTCAAGTTGGACCCAGGGACCCCTGCACAGCACACAGAGCATCAAGACCCAAGATTAAGCATACTCTCTGAAATGGGCAGCTCATCTGTGTATTCTTGGCATTTTAGTGGAACAAACACTTTTAGTGGAATGTGTTTGTTGAGTGACAATGAATAAAAGAATACTAATACAAACTCTAGACTCATAAATCATCCCTCCTTCACATAAATGGTCCAAATGAGAATGAGTTGGAAGGAAGTTTTGAAAGCTATTGAGCAGAGAATAAGGAAGCTTTTACCACATATAATCTGTAAAATGAAGGGACTGTCACAGCTTTCAAAGTAAAAGCTTCTTGTGAGTTCCAGTCTCCCAGGGAAATCTGCAGAACAGTGGAAGGGGACAAATGCCAGCACCTCTATCCCTGGGGACCATTGCACATCTGAAAATCCACAACCCCACACAGTCAATATGGATTATGGAAGAGTTACAGTATTAGTGAACAGTGACATATACTTCTTCCTCTTCCCATTCGCTCGAAGCAAAAATAGTCACCTTGGTCCTGCAGTTTCTGGTCCTAGCCTGACTCAATCTCTCTGTGTCATTTTGAAATTTGTGCTTATCAGCCTGTTATTGCCAGGCTGATTCTATAGCGCTGTAACTGGCCTTGACACCGCTAAGATAATTCATGCACACACCTGCCCCTGACCCTCACAAACACTCTCCGCAGGACAGAAAATAGTGCTGAAAAACTGATCTTAAGTCTTATCTCTAAAGATCTGAAGAATGCATACAAGACCATGCAAATGAGTCAATAATGAGATAATGGCCAGGCAGGGTTCTCTACCAATGGCACAGTGTCTTATTAGTTATGTTTACCAGTGACTGCCTTTACTAATGCTTCTCCTGCGTGTGCCAAAAAGCAGTGAGCCCATGCAGTCAAACTAAAAAATGCTCACTTCCTTATCTTTGGTTTTTTGTTTTGTTTTGTTTTTTTTAATGTAATTCATGTCAGCCAATGGCTGTCACCACATGAAGAAATTAGTTGAGCTAGAACTCAGTTGACAAGGGACATGGAATTCAAATATTCATCTGAAAGAAAGCTGTTACAACACTACCAGAAAATGCCCCCCCCCTTTTCCAACCAAAACCAAAAAGAATAAAAACCAAACCTCCCTCACTGATGAGTAATTGTCTCCTCTCTGCAGCCCTTGGCATTAAAGTTATGAACTCTGTCAAAAGCTTCAGAAGACCCTCATTGGAGGGTCTATAATTCTACCTGACTTTTTTGTCGGGGGGGTGCAAGGGGCATGGTTGTCCCGCCAGTCTGACAGGAAGTCCTGGAAGAGCAGAGCCAACCTCTGACCCTATGGAGACTATCCTGCTGTGGTTTACACTGTCCATCTCCAACATGGGGAGACTAAGGGACCATTTGCCTAATCATGAAGAAGCTTCTTGACAATAGCAAATCCTGCACTGACTCAAGAACTCCAAGTAGATTACACTGTTAAATTGGGGGTTATTAGCCAGCTTTAAAAAAAATCAAATAGAACTGGAGTGAACGGCCAGTTAGCCCTCAAAAGCTGTAGAGGATGGTGGCATCCCTCACAGTCTATATGAACTGTTTCCATATGAGCCTTTATCTTTGCCAACTGCTGATGTGCACTTTATGCTGGACTTTTGTAATTTGATTGGCCTAGATACCTGCTGAGTAAGCGTTAGCTCCTGGTACAGAATAACAAGAATAACAAGCAGTTAGGAGTTGTGCTGCAACCTTGCATTCAAAAAAAAAAAAAAAAAAATCTCAGAAACATTTGTTTTGACAGAGGCTTTTCCAGTCCTATGGGCAGTTGAATGTCATAGACCCATAAGAAAGAAGGACAAATGGGTTTAATAGTTGTAAATCAGTGAGGGAGCCCTTCTTGTTGGTCCTCCCTTCTGAGAAGACAATGCTCCCTCACAGCTAGAGCCCAACTTGAAGCTTGTAAGGATGTGGTAGGTGAAAAAGCTAAGTTAAAAAAAAAAATGATGCTCACTGAAAGAGACCCTGAGAAAGATAATCAAGATGGAAAAAGTGACACATGAAGGTTTTAGGTAACTCTACTGCTCTGACCTGTTGGAGACTATGCTGCTGTGGTCCACAATGGCCATCATCCACACGGGGAGATTAGGGGACTGCTTCACCTAAAATTGCTGGCACCTGAAAGAGGCTCTGACTCTGGTTGTGAATCAATAACGCTTGTTGAACAATATTGAAGTTTTCAGAGAGTCTGCAGTCAGGCTGGCCTCTCGCTTTGTGATGTATCTCAAGGGTCTCAGGTAGCCAATCTACTGGTGAGGGCTTACAATGTTTAGCAGAGGCAAGTGATCAGAACAGTTCATCCCAGGCGCAGGCAATGGTAGGATAGGAAAGGATTTTCAAAAGATAATAAAACCAGAAAAAAAGTTAGTCTGCTTTTTAGGATTGCCACGAGCCAGCAATTCTAAAAATGTCAGGGACAGAAGCGCTCTCCACTCTTTTCTTGATATAAATCCTCAACAACTGCGAAGGGAACTTGAGTTTCTGGGTTTGTTTGTTCGTTTGTTTGTTTTCTTGCTAGTTAATTATTGGTTTTGTCTCTGCTAAAAGTAGTTTGGAAAACTTGTTTGTGGTTCAGATACAGTGGGATTGTACCGGATGGGACCTGGGTTGGGAGTTTCATCCTCAGAGTGGTGGTGGTGGGAGGTGGGGTGGAATTGTTGTGATGGGGAGCCTCACAGGACTTGTGTGCAGTATCGCTCTCAGGGGAACTGATGTGGCTCCTGTGAGACCCCAGGTAGTTCTTATGGAAAGTCTGTCACAGAAAACCCAGCAGTCATGAGATAGTAATGCTGATACTTCCCTGTGCCTCTTGGTAAGTGGCCATTTTGTAAACATTCACGTGTTCTTAGATGATTATACAGTCTTTAATGGATGACTGTGGAGATCAAACTTCATGTCCAATAACCCAAACTTATTAATAATTTTGAAATAAAAGTTTCAATCCCTGAATTACTCAATGGCTTCCTGTTTTGGTTCTCTGTCAGTCTGTCTCTCTCTGTCTTTCTCTCTCTCTCTAGCTACTATGATGCTATATCTAGGATAACCTCTCAAGAACCAAAATGAACACCATTCTGTTTAGAACTGCAGTCTCTAACACTGTGAACTTTAAAAATAATGTATTTTATGGCATTCCCAGCCTCTGATATTTTATTATAGCAACAGAAAACAGGCTAATACAGGTTGCTACTTGACCAGCTCACAATATACACATATCAACTGATGTGTCCCCAACAACTGAATGCCATATCATTTTTCAAAAAGATTATTTTTGTGTATGTGTTTCAGTGCTTTGCCCTCATGTATAATGTATAATTCATGTGTGCTTGGTGCCCAAGATGGCCAGAACAAGGCTTTTGATCTGCTGAAACTTCAGTTACAGATGGTTGTTAGCTGCCAGAGGCTGGGAACTGAATCCCAGGCCTCTGGAAAAGCGGTATACGCATTTAACTGCTGAGCCATCTCTCCAGTCCCAATACTACATGTTCTTGCATTTAAATACCAGGCTTGACCCACTACAATAGTGACAAAAAGCAGAACCTTTTAATCACTTCGCTCTTTTTAATGTAATTTATATGCTACGTATGCACTCCGTTTAAGTTCAGGGTATTTTCACATACCTAACACCACAATCATGACAGAAGGTATTTATATCCTTTCCCTAATTCTCTTCATGTCTCTCTGTAGTCAGTTTCCTCTGCCAAACTATGACCAATGGACATCACAGCTTTTTATTACTGTAGTCTGGTCCTTTCTAGAGTTTTACATCAGTGGGGTTTTTGTCTGGCTTTTCCTGCCTAGTTTATGCTTCTGTTAAGATTTATCACATTACACACTTTATTTCTTTTTCCTTTTCATTGTCTGTTGCATACATGTGCCACAATCTAAGCATTCACTCACTTGTTAACGGATGCTTGGAGTGTTTCTAGTTTTTTTTTTCTAATGCATTTTAATTGTCTTTATTTAAAAAAGAAACAACACAAAACAAAACAAAAACCTAAACTAGTTATAAAAGCCTTTGTTTCAAATAGACAGTATACAAATGTTTTTTTTCCTTGTTTGTATTTTAAAGATTTAAGAAATTTCTAATGTCATAAATAAATGATTTCTTTCTAAGACTGATTTTTGTAGTTGCAGCATTTAAAAAAAAAAACCTGAGTAAGTGGAAAAGTATATAGAAATTTGACAGTTATGAAAAATGTTTTTCCTTTGTGTAGTGGTTCTTATGTAACAACAAACAAAACTATTACAGGTTATACTTTCTACAATGTGGTAAAAACCTCTGAAAGATGCGCGTCATGAGCCTCCGATTTGAACTCTTTGAACATAAACACCATGGATATTGAATGTAAGTCTTAGAAAAATACCTAGAAGTACAATTGGCTCGTGAGTTATATCTGTATTGCATTGAAATACACGGGAGACTGCCATGGTGTTTTCCAAAGTGGCTGTGCAATCTTGACTCTTACATATGTTAGGCAGTTTCATTTTTGTATTCTAATGGCTATTATTGTCTAGCAGCTTGGGTCTGTGAGAGACACTGCCAATATTTGTGATGGCCCCTTCCTCCGGGACAATCATGACAGACATGGAGGAAGTGATGCTGACCCTCTTGGAGATTTCATGGAAGAAACGGCGAGGCTTATCAGTTCACCCCGAAAGGCAACCCTTCAGTGTGTGTGGAGGAATGGGGACAGAAGCAGCAGGAGGGACTGTCCCTGGACAGAGCCATGGTGCAGCAGCATCATTAATTCCATGTATGCATTGACTCCTCGTCTTTCCTTGTTTACATTGTTCTACATGTTCATCATACCCTAAATCTGTAGCTAACTATCTTTGCATAATAAATTGTTCTCTAAGTGGGTAATTTAAAACTGCATTATTTATTGTCTCACGTTTTGGTTGGGGGGGGACACAGATTTGTACATGGCTTAGCTGGGGCTTCTGGATAAGGGTCCCCCAAAAGGCTGCAACCAAGGTGGGGTGAGGCTGTGATCTCTAAACATTCATTCAGGGAAGGACCCACAACCAGGCTCACTCATGTGGTTGTGACACAATTTTGTGCCTTGGGATCTACTGCTAGAGCCTGGCTTCTTACTGGCCAGCAATATCCCTCTTTTTCCAGTCACACACAGCTCAATAAAGCAACTCAGTATTGTGATTACTGCCTCAGGGTTAGAGTGTGTGTGTGTCTGTGTGTGTGTGGTGGAAGTCAGAGTCATTTATAATCTAGCCCACAACATTTGCTGTTGACATTTTTTTTTTTTGCATTAAAAATAAGTCAGTGGGTCTAAATTCTACACAAGAGTAGGGTATTAACCAGGGTCATGGCTGCTAAAAGGCAGAGCTCATTGGGAGCCACTTTACGGGGGATGGAGAATGCTGGCATGCCTAACGGTGCAAAAGGAAAAGCAGCACTTGTTCTTATATGTCCCAGAAAGGGACTCCAGCTTGACTAAGTGCCCACATCAGGCCAGCTCACTGCCGGTCATATATACCTAGTGCACCAAGCCGACTTCTGACCACTCAGTCTAGTCCGAGAGTTAGCTCTTCGAGGTCAACCCCTCTACACTGAAGGCTCTGTTCTTGCATGGCCCTCTTGAAGTTTGTTTTAAAACTCCCAACCCACTGTGGCGGGGGGGGGGGGAGCGACAACAAGTCAACCAGAGACATTTAATAATAAAGACCTTGTTCATATGTAATGTGTGTGTGTGTATATACATGTATATACATAAATGTGTGTGTGTGTATATATATACATTTAGAATATATTTATCAGGATACAATCCACATGCCATATACCCAGGGACGAGGCTTTAAAATGCAAATTCTTGTGTCCCTCCTAGACTCAATTAATCAGAATATAAAAGCTAGCATTTCTGGCATTTAATTCCTAAGCTGGTAAGTAGAACAGCCTTATGCATTTAAGGTGTGATATGCCTTAGCCCGGAAGAGATAGGTTTCTCCCTGATAAATCTGATTTTTAAAAATAAGGAATAAGAGCTGCATATAAGAAGAAGCTTTGAGGGACAGGCAAGGGGAACACCTTCCTGATAACCTTTAATACCCACACGAACAAACTGCTTATTACTGTGACTCAAAAGTCAAGGCCTGTTACAGCGCAGCACAGAGTCTACTAAAATGCTATCTTTTCCCTAGAGCTGGCATTATAAACTATGTATGAGATACAGTTCTTTCAAAGAGAACCCTTGTCTTGCTTTCAGTACTCGTCCCTATTTGTGGCGAAGGCCAGAGAAAAGTGTGCAAGAGCTCTGCACCTTTTCAATTAAAATGAGTTTCTAATTGCATCAGTGCTTATAGAAGAAACCATTTTATCTGCCTCATTGACTCTGCTTTTCTCCCCAAATCAGTCCATTGTGTGAAGTGTAATCAATTCTTACTTTGGAAATCAATCCCTATCTACATCTGGAGGATGCGCGTGTGTTTCTCCACATTAGAACTATCATGGTGTGTCAGTTACGCAATGGACTCAGTCAGGCTGGAAGAGCAACCCTTTGTGGCTACTGAAAACCACAGTTCAGATAGGTCAGGGCAATTACCAAATTAACTGGACAGAGGCTCAACACTGGAATGTGCTAATATGACCTCTTCAATAGCTTCCTGGTTCATGAAGCTCAGTAGATACTAGGGCACCTGAAACCTGTCTAGAAATAAAAGTTCTAGGGAAGGAAATGTCTTCCTTTAATTTTAAAAATTACATATTTGTGTGTGTGTGTGTGTGTGTGTGTGTGTGTGTGTGTGTGTGTGTGTGCCCGTGGAGGTCAGAGGACAGCTTGTAGGAGCTGGCTCTCTTCTTCCACCATATATGTGAGTGCAGGGGTTTAAGCTTTGGTTCTCAGGCTTGGTAGAAAATAACTTTATCCAGTAAACCATTGTACCAGCCCAAACTTCTTCTTTAATCTCTGTCCAGGAAAACATAGAAACAATTTAAATGATACATTTATATGTTAAAGATATTCCACAGGTGGATGGATAAGAACAATGTAATACATACACACTGTGCAATTTTTTCATCCATAAAGAAAAATGGATGAAAATGGAAAATATTAAGTGAGGTAACATGTTTTCTCATACGCAAATCCTACCATCTAATTTTTCTCATGTGTGTTTATGTGGGAAGGTGTATGTAAAGGCCAGGGAACCATAAAAATGGGAGGAAAAACAAGTTGTTTTTTTTTTTTTTAGGGGAACAGTTTGAGAGAGAAATAATATACATTACATGAAAGGGAAGGAGGAATGCTGAAGCTGGAAGGGTATGAGCAGGCGTAGGGAAAGGGAGACAGGTGGCAGGGTGGGGAAGTATGTTACATTCATACTTAGTATGTAACAAAATGCCATAAGGAAAGTGGCTACTGTATAAGTTAATTAAACAATAAAATAAAAGCAATGATGCTTCAGACGTCTAGACACTGATATGTGCGATGTCGTGTTTATGTAAGAGAACAAAGATCAGAAGGCGAAGTCCCATGTGTCAGTGTCAGAGGGTCCTTGGAAGAACATCCATGATAGGCAGAATGGGGGTAAGGGAGTGGCAAGGAGCTGAAAGGAAGAGGATACCCCAGAGAGAAGGAGCAGAGACAGATGAGAAAACAAAGCCAGGGAACAGGGTGTGGAACTCTGGAGGATCCAGAAGAGGTCACTAGGAGAGAGGAGCAATAGTCTCACAGATGTCAAACCAGTGTGGGGTTGGGGATGGAAACACCTGCTGCCAGGAGGAAGATGATGAGCTAGAAAAAGCCTTTGGACCTGCCAATCAGGAACCTGCCGCCGGGCTTAGGAAAATTGCTGCATCCTGGGAAGAGAACGGCTGGAGTCTAGGGGTGTGTCTTAGTCCATGTTCTATTGCTGCGAAGAAAGAGCACAGTCACGGCAACTCTTATAGAGGAAAGCATTTAACTGGGGCTGGCTTACAGTTTGAGAGATTTAATCCATTATTATCATGGCAGGGAGCATTGGTGGCAAACGGGCAGACACAATGCTGGAGTAGGAGCTGAAAGTTCTACTACATCCGGATCCAACAGGCAGGAGAGAGAGAGAGAGAGAGAGAGAGAGAGAGAGAGAGCGAGAGAGAGAGAGAAAGAGCATGCCAGTGGACCTGGCTTGGGATTTTAAAACCTCAAAGCCCACCTTCAATGACACACTTCTTCCACCAAGGGCATAAATATATATATTATATATCTAGTCCCTGTAGGGTCAGGGGGGTTGAAAGGACAAAAAAGGCTGATACCAAATATACAAAAATAGGAAGTTTTTTTTTTTTTTTTCCGGAGAAAAGGATAAATCAATTGCGGCAGGAGCCCTGCTGTTTATTATGATAAATCATATTATTAGAACCCTGCTTAACAAGAGATTCAACTGAAAACACAAAGGAGGCGTAAATAAATCAGGATCTTAATTGTCTGCCTTTGTTTCTGGATGCAAGAAGACAATGCCACACCTCACAGCTGTGCCTACAAAGCTGAAAACAAATGCTCTGCCAGGAAGAATCCCCGGATAGGGATAGGGGTGCTTAGGAGCATGGCCCCAGCGTGTTTCCAGGGAGGAAGGTTATGGACAAAGCTGAGCTGTGCTCAGAAAGAATTCTAATGCTCCCCACCAACTGCAAAAGGAGGGAGATGCAGAAAGACATCAAGCCAGTTTCACATATTTTCTTCCAGCTCATCTATCGGACATTTATTTTTTGGCTCTGGCAAGCAGGTTGCTCTAAGTGTTGGCACTGAAACCTAAGGGAAAGGGAGGCCTTCTTACAGCTTATTGTCCCTGCTTTCCTCACTTGCTTGGAGAGTCCTAGTTGCCAGTTAGTTGCAGAGGCTGCCCTTTAAGGTTCTGTTCCTCAAAGTGTTCATCTTTGCAGTGGAAGAATAACACAGTCTCAGGAAGCTTCAGGGGAATCACATATAAATCCTGGTGCCCCGACACAAGTTTTTGACAGTTGTATGGCTATGTGAGATTTTGATCAGAACTAAGCATCAAGCAGTGTTCGCAAACCCAGTTACAAACATATTTCTTTTGTTTGTTTTTTTCAATCTTGCTCCCAGTTTGAGGAATTGGTCTGACCAACGGAGCACAAATAAATATGAAATCTGGTTATCTAGGTCAAAGTCTAGGTACGTTATTAAACAGCTATATGATTGCATGTAAGAGACACTAGCTCTGTGCCTCAGTTTCTCATCTGCAAATGGAGAATATTCCCTAGCTCCTACCTCATAGAACACTGGAAGAGCAGCACTCAATGCCTGACACTGTGTACATTCATAAGTGTTATCTAGCTCAACTTATTTTAATAGTGTGAAAATTGTAGCATTAGTACAACTAATAGTCACTATTTTTAGTGTTTTACCATTTACATGGCACTGTCTAGTATCGTGTGTGGTATGTGCTAGATGCTATTTCCCCTTCATTGTTAGAATTGCTCCTCTCCCATTGTCACTTACTAGCTACAGAACATCTGTGGTTATTTGGATTGAAATACACATAGGCACTGGTAAGGTGGCTCAGAACCTGACACTTAGATATGTCATAGGTCTAGAAAAAAAACACACAAAAAAACAAACAACAACAAAGCCCAAATACTACTATTCTGCTAAAGAAACATAGCAATCAAATGACCTCTAATGACATACTGATATATCCATATCTCAATGCTTTACCCAACTCACATCAGAGAAGTGCCCTCTTGCAGCAGACAGGAATAATAAACACAAAGACCCTCAACTGCATAATGTGTAGAGTGAAAGACTTTGACACACTCCATCTTTTTTTTTAATTGAGCTTTTAAATTTTATTTTATTTTATTAATTACAGTTTATTCACTTTGCATCCCAGCTGTATCCCCCTTTCCCATCCCCTCCCAAACCCACCCTCTCTCCCTCTTCTTCTCTTATGACCCTCCCCTAGTCCACTGATAGGGGAGGTCCTCCTCTCCTTCCATCTGATCCTAGTCTATCAGGTCTCATCAGGACTGGCTTCTTTGTCATCCTCTGTGGACTGGTAAGGCTGCTCTCCCCACAAATGGAGGTGATCAAAGAGCCAGCCCATGAGTTCATGTCAGAGATGGTCTCTGGTCCTATTATTGGGGAACTTTCTTGGAGACTGAGCTGCCTTGGGCTACTTCTGTGCAGGGATTCTAGGTTATCTCCATGCATGGTCCTTGTTTGGAGTATCAGTCTCAGAAAAGAACCCTGTGCCCAGATTTTTTGGTTCTGTTGCTCCCCTGTGGAGCTCCTGTCTCCTCCAGGTCTTTCTATCTCCCCCTTCTTTTATAAGATTCCCTGCACACTGCCCAAAGTTTGGCTATGCATCTCAGCATATGCTTTGATACCCTGCTGGGTGGAGTCTTTCAGAGGCCTCTGTGGTAGGCTCCTGTCCTCTTCCCTGTTTTCTCCCTCTTCTGATGTCTGTCTCATTTGTCTTTCTGAATTAAGATTGAGCATCTTACCAGGGCTCTCCTTCTTGATTAGCCTCCTTAGGTGTTCAGATTTTACTATGATTATCCATTTTATATGTCTAATATCCACTTATAAGTGAGTATATACCCCGTGTGTCTTTCTGCTTCTGGGATACCTCACTCAGGACAATCTTTTCTAGATCCCACCATTTGCCTGAAAATTTCATGACTTTTTTATTTTTAATTGCTGAGTAGTACTCCATTGTGTAAATTTAACACAATTTCTGTATCCATTCCTCAACTGAGGGACATCTGGGTTGTTTCCAGGTTCTGGCTATTACAAATAAAGCTGCTACAAACATGATTGAGCAAATGTCCTTGTATACTTGAGCATCTTTTCGATATATGCCTAGGATATATGTATATATGTATATATGTATATATGTATATATGTATATATGTATAT